>NC_056737.1:922116177-922286177 GCF_019279795.1 Protopterus annectens | reverse complement strand
TAATTGCATCTGTAGAGATGCATAATTTACTATGATCGCCATTCGACAGTGCTAAGGAAAACTATGTTGCCTATCTCATAAGTAAGGGCATCGTATCCAAGACTAGGGATGTTGTAACTCCTCGGTACTTGACCCTCATCAGACCATTAGTAGAGTACAGTGATCCCTTTTGCACGTACCTCAACAGACACCTGCAGCAGCTGGAGAGACCACAGGGGTTTTTTACCAAGAAAATTCAGGGTCTCCAAAACATAACCTACATGGAAAGACTGAAAGCCCTGTTGTTGTACTCTGTATATTACAGGCTGCTGAGAGGCAACTTGTGCCTGGCCTACAGAGCAGTCTCTGTCCTTGCCCAAATGGAAATGCTGCACATTGCAAATCAAATAGGACAATAGTCACTCACACCAGTGTTCTCAACCTAGCCTGTGACATTAAAAGAACATGCTGGAGAGACAGATATATTTCTCAGAGTTTGTACTCTTCTGGAATAAACTCCCAATTCATGTTTACAGAGCTCCTCAATGACCCTATTCAAGTGCATCCTAGACAATTGGATGGGAGACTGTAAATTCGCTCTGGGAGTAGCACCTATGTCCCTCATGGACAGGGGCAGTCGGTACTGATCTTAGCTTCGCTCTGTGAATAACGACCATCTAACCAAGGTCAGTTGGGGAAAACGGGTATAACATGGCTAGGCTTGTAAAGGCCCTAAGTCCATTAGTCTAGTAACCTCCTATGAACGTATGAAGAAGCTGTTTTCACAGCTGGGTTTCATATCTATGTAATTGTATTTTGTTCTCATACCATGATATAATTAAAGTTAATTTAAAATACTAATACCTTATTAAAAAGGGACATGTTACTCACCATAATTTTCAGAATAAAATCTTGTATACTCTGGACATTGTGAAGCTTATTTATTTTTAGGATCACCAATACTACCTTAGCTGTTGTTATTTCTCAGTTATTTAGTTGATTCTGACTCTTCATGACCTCAAGAATTTTAGCATACCCTGCCTGTCTGTTAACAGCTTCTTTTTAATTTCCTGTAAATTCATATTCATTACAACAGTAATACTTTCTATCCATGTTAGCATCTGATAACCCCTTCATCTTTTGCCTTTAATATTTTCTGGCTTCAGTGCCTTTTCTAGTGAACAAAAAAACACTTAGCTTTCCATTTTACGGAGTGTAGATGTCTGGAGAAAATGTATTGTAAATATATTGTATACAAAGTCATGCTCTACCTAGAGTACTATGAATCCAATAAGTGAATTGTTACAGATTATCCTAATTTTTGCTATATAATATGTTTGTGGCTGTTGCAATGGGACTTGAAATTCTAATGGTCACTGAAACCTAAATGATAGGAATCTCTGTTTAAGATCATGTTTGACAGACACAAGCAAGAGTGAAAAGGTCTATATGGAAATGAACATTCATTGTTTGAACCAAAATTCTTATGGTGGGTGTTTTAGACATTCTTAAAGTGACCAACATTAGGTTTATAGGTATTGTGTCAGATCTCAGATTATAGAGTTTTGGGCTAAATTTCAGACTTTTTCTGTACCTGTAATGTGGTGCTGTTTCATCACATTTATTTTACTTTCTTTGTGCAGGTTTCTTTATTTGTTAAAATTACTTATGTGTGATATTTTGGTCATTTTTATATGTTATTATTTGCCTATTTATTTTGAACCCAGTATGGGGAAACTGAGGGGCATATTTATAAACAGATAGTGCACTGAATTAAAACAAAATAGTGTGGTGAGAGACAATGTCCTGTGAAGGGGCAGTTCAGAGGCATGTGTTGTAACCACTCTAGTAGAAAAATAGAATGACATGTAAATGACAGCTTAATGATATGCAGTGATAATATGATAATGAAATGCATCATATATGCCAATTAAAAAATAAAACATGATGGCACAATTGACATACATAAAATTTGCATGATGAGCCATAAGGGCCAGCTTACCTGACCACCATCATTTTTCAGTCTGCATATAGTCATGGTAAGATGCTAGGAGTAGCATTGGCTATAGGTGATCAGCATGTATTAGTTGTCACTTTGGGAGCCAGTGCCTTCGATGGTGTAAGTTACCACCCTCCATGTTGCAGAACAGTCCATCATTTGGTGAGATATTCTCACCTCTATGACTAAGACATAGTCTACTGCAGAGGTGTAGCTGGCTCACCCAGTGTCCTCTGCCAGTCCCCGAACTAGCTCTTGGAAAATAAAAACTCTGATAGACTGCTCATGGCAGTCTGAAACACACTCCTCCTCCCCCTACAGAAAGAATGCAGGAATGGCACTCAGACTGTGCCTGCTAGCAGGTTGCCCCCAGGGCACATGCCCCTTTCACCCCTCCATTGCTACTGGTCTACTGCTTCAGTCTGTACAGAGACACCCTACAGGAGCTAGTAGACATGTAAAATCCTCATGCGGGATCTAGGGAGATGCATCGACTGCCTATCCCAGTGGACATGAAGGATTACATATGAAACATCCTTGCTAGAGGGAATTTTCAGCATCCAAAATATACACCAGTGTTTTGATGTGATTCTGATTCACATGGAGGAACATATTTGGTTTCCACAGACAGAAGGGGAGAGAAACACCATTCTGCATCTGCAGATATTCTACAACATAGCACATTTTCCTGCAGGTGATGCTGGATATGTCTTGAAGCTGGGGCTGATGCTCCCCCTGCCCATCAGCAGCCTCCAGACCATGTGGAAATGGAGTACAACATAGTGCTGTCACAGACAAGAAACATCATTATACATATGCTCAGAGTGCTGAATGTCCAGGTCTGCTGCTGGGATACTTCTGGTGGCACACTACAGTATGCCTCAGACACCTGCAGCAGGATATTTGTAGTCTGTGTTATGCTACATTGCATGTTCCTATGGAAACAGTTACTATAAGTGACGTCTTGTGGCACTGGTTGTTATACCTCTGTGGAGTCCGTGGCACTGGCTGACAGACCAGCAGTGGAAGAGAAACTGGCTGAGGAATTGCCAAACGAACCAGCATTAGAGGGCCATCATACAAGGCAGAGGCAGGCACAGTATGTTATGTAACTGACAAAGTGGTGGTGTCTGGTCCACAGCCATTGGCCCTGACAAGACAAACACAGAATAAAAATGCTGCATGCAATAACACACCAAGGCTATGCATTACAGTGCATAGTCTGGGCACATTGTACATCAGACATTACCTTACACATACTAGCCAGAGGGATTAACAAGGCACAGTCATGGTCATTTGCACAGGTGGGGAGACACAGTGTTAGTAGACAGCAGTGCTAGCCAAGTGGAGGCATTATAAATGGTGCCTGTGGTGGTGGGGGTAATTTTCTCATACTGGTTGGGATTCTTCAGTTACTACTCCCAGGTTGTTTGTGTATGTCAAATGTCCAGTTCATCCAACGTTGCTTCACTGACACCTCTGCAACCTCAGTTTGTCGTGCTGTAAACTGATGCCTTTCTATATAAAGCATTAATGCACCTCAGGCTAGATTTTTGCTATTTACCTGAGAATACTAGAATACCCCTACAGCTAAATATCCTCTACCTTCTCCTAGAGATAGATGATTTGGTCATTGGCCACTCATTTCCACCAGTCCTGGCTGGCTCTTCAGTTACAGGTCCATTATTTAAACCTTAATCACCTGCCTTATAGTTAAGGTTGCATCTTCTATGTCAAATGATCTGCTAATTAAGAAATGTATTGCTAATAAAGTTATTATTTTTATGCTCTTGTTTTAAAGGTGCAGTTTTTCATGCTTTGATAAGATTACTACATATTAAAAGGAAAGGCTGTTACATTTTTGACAGAGACAATAATATAGTAATATATTGCAGTTCGGTTATCTGCACTTCTTATTTCACACACGATGAAAATGTGTATAACTTGTTTTTTCTGGCCTCCTGCACTAGTAATAAATGTCATGGTTCTCAACTCTCCTTGGTTCATTGGCTGACCGGCTGTAGCCTGTCCTTTGTTAACATTTATTAATGCAACTTCTACACACACACACACACACACACACACACACACACACACACACACACACACACACACACTCTTGTGGCAGCCTGTCAATCAAGGCAGAAAATCAACATTAACCACCAAAAGAGGAGATTGAGCGGTGTGAGTGTACTTGTTACAATTAATCAGAAGCACTGCCGTCCACGCACATTATTATTACTAATCTGAAGTGCTGTTGTTTGTATACTGGTGCACCACTGTTAGCTAGAAAATGTAGAAACTGAAGGGTTAACTTCTAAGTAATTTCAGCTTTTTTTTACTGATGCATGATTTTCCACACTAATTGCTCTCTTTCTATGATAAATTAATACAAAATTTATATTTCCAGGAAAATTAAGTGAAAATGTTACAATTCCAAGGCATCTCTGCTATAGTTATTGATAACAACATGGAGTTAATTAAATAAATGCAGAAAGTAGGATTAAAATTCTTTGTTTAATTCTTCAAGTAATTTCATTTAAATATTGTCACTGTCTAGCATGTGTACCATATGTATAATTCTATAACAAAACATTTAATACACATGAATAACAACAGACTCATAAATTAGTGTTTTGGATAAGCTTATTAAAAATTATCTTCTAAATTCAGTTATTACAAGATGAGCCCGTCTATTTGAATGGATAATAAATATTTTTATCACATGCTTAGGTGTTGGTTACATTATATTTCTATTATTTAGTACACCTAATAACATAGCTTAGCATATCTGTGTGGATAATAAAAGTAAACAGTAAAAAGCAGTTAGGGAAATCAATATTGGCAACATATGAATACACCTTAGAGAAGATAGGGTGTCCTTGTACAGCAAGGCACCGATGTATGCAAACAATAAGATTATTATTTCAGAACAGAATCTAAATTGGTTGATCAAGCATGCAACCACATATCAACATGCCTGAAAAATATTTTATGTGTAATGTATGCATATTTTTTATTATGTCTGCATGTTGCATCTAGCTGAAAATCTGGCACGCAGTTGATTAATAACTAGAATATTTTCTCAGTGACCTGTTTTGAAACTTTTAACAGTATACTAGCTTGATTGCTGTTGTATTATGCATAAAAGCACATATGTGTCACACACACACACACACACACACACACACACACACACACACACACACACACACACACACACACACACACACACACACACTCTCACGCATATACAAATGCACATATATAATCACAGTTGGCACAGTGGTTAAGATCTTTGCCATGCATAAGGTAACAGGGTCAATCATGACCTCTGACCAGTGCCTGTGTGGAGTTTGCATATTCTCTGTAGGGGTCCCCCACTTCCCAAAATACATGCTGTGATTTATTTTATCAAACTCTTTTGAAATTGAATTGAGTTGTGGGCAGTAGCACTAATTCTATATGATGCCTGTCGGGGGGAGTTGTATAAACCAGCCACTTTAGGCATTGACTGTAATATGCAGTATCCTGTATGTAGTAGAACAAAGATTGCTGTGTCAGTGCTAGCTACCTGATGATGTAAAAAAATGGCTTTAGGTGATTTGGTCATGTTGACCAATGTCACCAAAAATGAGCATGATATTTGCCTATGATAAGTAGATTAAGGACTCATCCTACTTGGACAGCCATCAGAAATGCATGCTAACGGTGAAAGGGATCGATATGCTTCTTTTGGCCAGGGTGTGCCCACCATAAGCCTAGCAGCCCTGGGTCAATAAGCTACTAGGTGGCTAGTGCCCAGTTGCCCAACTTGCGTTACCAGAGAATGCTCTGTTAAGAGAAAGTTGGACAAGAAACCAAGCAACCTGCCAAACACAAACAAAGGATTACTACACTCAGTATAGGTTCAATGGCTAGATGCTGCTTGGAAGTGGATGACATGGTAAGGAGGAGGCTGGACAGCCTCTGTATCCAAGAGACAGGATGTAAGGACAGTGCAGGAAAGCCATTTGACTTGGGATCCACAGTCTACTTCTCATGGTGAGGAATAACTAGAAATGGTGTGGGAATTGAGCTGAGGGACAGTCTTCAGAAGAGACAGGAATTTCTTCCAAATTAGTGATGGACTCATGGCAATTAGACTCTAGTGTGAATACAGGGTAGTATTCATAACCTCAACCAGTGTCTCACAGAAGGGTTGTGATGGCAAAGAAAAGAGTGTATTCAGGCAGTAGTTGCAGGACCTACTAGATAAGTCAGAGCAACATGAGATGGTGTTTATAATAGAGGACCTGAATGCTCATATCAGGACTGCTAGACTAGGATATGAAGACTGCGTGGGTCCACATGGGTGAAGCAGTAAGAATAAAGAAGGAGAAAAAACATTCTAGACTTCTATCAATTGGCTAGATGGTGACCAGTACATGGTTCAGCAAGAGCTACAAGGTCACATACAAGAGTGGCCAACATGAGACTCAGATGGACTTCACCTTGTAAGGAAAGGCCACTGGGACGGTGTAAGAGATTACAAAGTTATCCCCATTGGAAGAGTTGGCCCACAGCATAAACCAGAAGTGGTCACAATCAGCTGCAAGCAGTGGTCATAGAAGGCTCTCAGGTCAATGGAGACTAGGCTGAAGGCCTGAAAGCACAAGAGTTCAAGGAAATACTCAGGGCTCTAGCACCTCAGGAAGAAGAGTAAATAGGTGCAATTGAAGAAGGAAGGCAGCATCTTAAAGCAGTATGTGTGAAGAGCTATAGAACAGGTATATGGCCAAGCCAGGTATGAAAATAAGGTAAATAAAGAAAGTTGGTAGTGGAATACAGAAGCTTAGGAAGTTATCAAAAGAAAGAAGGAATGCAGGAAAGAAGTGGGAGACAGACATGATGGACAAGGCTAATAAGGAATACTGTCTGGCTAACAAAGTGGCTAAGAGAGCAGCCACAATAGCAAACAGAAAAGCCTCAAAGGCACTCTATCAGCTTCTAGAAAGTGTTTCAGCAGATGACACACATAAACTCTTTCAAGTTCCTAGGCAAAGACAGAAAGATAAAGAAGATAGATGTCAGACACACTTTACAAGGGATGCCAGCAGCAACCCGTTCACCAGTCCACAGGATATCAAAGGCAGATGGGAGGAGTAATTCCAACAGCTTCTAAATGAAGGAAACCTGAAAGAAGCAATACTTCCCCAGAGACAAGCCTGTGATGAAACAGGGAGAAGAGACAACCTAGAAGAACAAGAGCAGCAGTAAGGAAAGTGAAGTCAGAGGAAGCATCAGGCTCAGAGGAAGTCACTATAGATGTGATCATGATGATGGGGAGGTTGGGTGAAGAGGTTTCAGATGGTATTCAGTATGGAGAGAAAGATGTAGTCCAGATGTCTGGAGAATAAGTATTCCAGCACCAGTGTACAAGAACAAAGGGACATTCACAACCACGGGCAGTATAGATGTATCAAACTTCTGTAACACTGCCCGAAAGTGCTGAAGAAGGTGACTGATAAGTGAGTACACAGAGCAGTAGAAAGCAATATGAGAGATGAGCAGTTTAGATTCAGATTTGGATGCAGCATAGTTGACCCATTATTTGCAGTGAAACAGGTAGTTGAGAAAAAGCTGTAGATGAGGGGAGGGTCCAAATGGGCATTCCTAGACTCAGAGAAAGCATATGACAAGGTCTCAAAAAAGCTGATTTTGGCGATCCTGTGATAATTCCAAGTTCCAGAAACACTGGTAGAATTACTGCAGGTTATGTATAAGGACCCAAAGACACAGGTACAAACAGTGTTCAGACTCGCAGAGAGGTTCTCAGTAGAAGTGGGTGTGCATCAGGGTTGGGCTCTAAGCCCACCGCTGTACATACTGGTGATGGACTGCATGGAAAATTAGGTAAGAGGAGGCAGATCAACAAGGTTGCTCTGTACAGATGGTGTAGCATTACAAAGCAGACATACAAAAAGTACTTTAAGAAATGATAGGGGAATGAAATGTAAAACTGAAGGCACATGGGATGACAGTGAGTACAGACAAGACAGTTATGGCAGCGTATGGTGGAAATCAGAAGAAGTTCAAAACCGAGAGATAACTGAAATAGTGGAACAGGTTAACAGCTTCAGGTATCTGGGAGGGGTAGTTGAGGAAGAAGGATGCCTAAATGAGGAAGTCAAAGTTAGAATCATAGGGGCAGCAGCTAAATGTCACAAAATGTCACAGGTAGCGCATGATCGAAGAATACCAAAGAAGCCGAAAAGTAAGGCATACAAAGTAGTGGTAAAAACAGAATTACTGTGTGGTGCAGAAAGCTGAGATGTGAAGGCAGAGCAGCTGAGTAAGCTAGAGGTAATAGAGATGAAATACTTAAAGCAGTTGCTAGGATGCACACTGTGGGACAGAAGAAGAAATGAGGCTGTCAGAGCAGAAGCCAAACTAGCTCCAGTTGCAGAAAAAGTCAAAGAACACAGCATATGGTGGTTTAGGTATATGTGCAGGAAAGAAGATAATCCGTTGAATAAGATTTGGGATAGACAGGAGGAAGGCAAGAAAAATGAGAGCATCCAGGAAAGAAAAGGATAGAATGTATAACAGTAGACTTGCGAAAGTCAGGAATGACCATCAAAGATGCTAGGAGAGTGACACTGAACTGAAAAAGATAGTGACATTTGACATGACATCCCAACCTCATGCAGAAAGTGGAGGGAAAAAAGGGGTTGATGATTGATGATATAAATGCAGATACAAAAAGACAGCTAGACACATGCAAACACACACACACACACACACACACACACACACACACACACACACACACACACACGCACACACAGACACACACACACACACGCACATGCATTCATGCACGCACGCATGCACACGCATTCATGCACACACGCGCGCACACACGCACGCACGCACGCACGCACACACACACACACACACACACACACACACACACACACACACACACACACACACACACACACAAATGTGAATCACCTTTTTTTTACAGAGTACAAGTCCACACCCTGTATTACCTGGGTTGCCCCATATGGGAGGTTGGTCCTTCCAGTTCTCATACTTATTTATATTAACTCTGAAGTCATACAACAAAGAAAGAACAACTGATGCTTTGCTGTAGATATGGCCTTACTAATGCCCTATATAATACGGTGATGACATCCAACTATTGCTCTAAGACAAAGTTTTTCTCTGGATTCCCCTCACTAATGATAATTTTGAATATTTTTGCATTTAATTCCAGCTGCCACTTCTCCATTCACCCTTTAAACTATAGGGCTCACAGAAGACTAGCCCTTTATTAATTATCACTGCAGCAGTCCTGGTACCAACAGTGCCAGCTGGTTCCACAGCATAGAGGAATTGGCTCTCAGTAAGTCACAGGTGACCTGGGAATCCACTAACAGCATGAGCACTAGAGGAGCTTACCAGGGCTAAATGGAAGGGAGTGGCTGTTGCTCACTTGTCCATCCTAGGGGAGGATGTGAGTGCAGTTCCACTATTAAAATGCAGCATAGAGGAAGACCTGAGATTGCAGAACTTGCAGTTAGGGACTCAGTGGGGCATCAAACTGTGAAGACCTGAGCATTCCATCTAGCTGGACTCATGGGTGAAGCACATTATCACACACAAATTTCACCAGAGTATCTTAAACCAGGATGGCACCCAATTACAAAGTACACGCATATCTAGTTCATTAGCCTTAAAGCTATATGGTATGTATAACAAATGATTCGACTATAATGTTTTAGCTGTTTTTATAAATAAAATGAAAGCAGATTCTAATGCAGAGCCCAATGAATAAAGTAAGACGTTTGCAGTGTAATCAATAAATATCCAAAAACTGCTAACTGTGATGAGTAAATAGTCCAAAATCACCATAAATGAAAACCATGCAAATACTAAAATGTGCACGACCCAATACAGGAAAAAGCACGCAAAAATGACCAGCACTCAAGTCAGCAAGAAAGATTTATTGGAAACCAAGAAACAAATTTGAAGCAGACTGGTTTCAGCAACAGTCTTCATCAGTGCTTACACCTAAGTGATGAAGGCTGTTGCCGAAACTGATCTGCTTTCAATTTATTATTCTTGATTTTCAGTAAATCTTTCTAGCCAGCGTGAGTGCTGGCCATTTTTGTGTGTTTTTAAATAGTTGAAAATCCCATGGAATACCTTGCTTTTTCTGACATTCACATGCTTAGTATTCTGAAACACTTAGTATGACTTCCCATAAAAACTGAATAGCAGCAGTAAACACTTGAAACTATTACATGAAATGTAATCCTTTTGAAATAACCTCACCATTAACCAAAAAAACATTCTATAAAATCACATCTGTCTTCTGGAATACACTATTTCAAAAATGTCAGCATTCAGATAATCTAAATTCTTTTCATAAGTGACTGAACGCACTTTGGGCAGACAGATTCAAGACTGCCTGCTATAGCTACGGTCATATCTCACAATCTACAAATATTAAAAATAGGAACAAAAGCCCTTGGAAAATAGAAACATCAAGCTAAAAATCTGGACATCAAATTAGCATAAAGTTTGAATACCAAATGCATACCAAAAGTGGCAGGAAGGATAAAAGGTTCACTTAACACATAAACAAAAGTCCAAAACGACATAAAGTGAACCAAAGCAATGTAAGAATCCAATAAAATAATCACGAAATGAGCATAAACCTTTTATAAATGTAAGCGTTTTCACAGTTTTAGAAGTACTGCTTCCTCAGACATTAAAAAAAAACAGTGATTCCTTAATAAGTAGTTAAAAATCAAACAATTCAGCCAGTCACCTCACTGCCATGATTATCTGATAACCAACCTACTCATTATACATACATCATTTTAAAAGAACATCACTTTAAAAAAAAATCACAGGCCATCCTAAGATATATGGACATTCGTTACATAAACTGTGGCAACTGCTTGATTATAATGAAAAAAAGACTTCTTTCTTTTTTTTAACTAAGGATGGAGGTTAAGGGGCAGGGGGCAGAGATGGGACCTCTTTGGATCCTGCATTTCAGGAGCATGAGGAACCTGGCAAAGGACTTTTTTTTCCCATCATCCTAAGCCAGTTACTCCCAGTGCCCAAACCGCTATTCTAATTCAGGTCACTTGCTGCATAGTCACAGCTCTATCCGTCTATGTTAGGAAGTTAGCTTCTCCACCACCTCATTTTGACTTCACTAAACTTGGTTCTTCACCTCCATCCAGCTGGTATTACACAACATTCATAAGGTGGGGATGCTTTACCAACATCTGTAATCATTCTTAGATAATCTCCTTAGAAGATTTATTCCATCCAGGTTGCCACCTTCCAACACACATTAATCAGTTCAACTAGCTTTAAACAGTCTGCTCACGGCAAAGTCTGTATGACCTTCCTTATGATATGTGATTTAATTAGAGAGTAATATTACAGCTAAGCAAAGTCTAATGAAGGACTTCTTAACATAATTGCGACACCAGTAATTACAAGAAAAGAATTGCAATTATCAAACAAAATAGTGAACGAGAACTGTACTGGACCCACTGATTTGTGTGTGTGTGTGTGTGTGTGTGTGTGTGTGTGTGTGTGTGTGAGAGGCTGCATACTTTACACTCCTGCTACTTATATATACTGACTATGTGATCACTGTAGCTCAGAGGAAGTCACTGTGATCTTGGACATGGCATATATGTAATCCCTGCTTTCTCAGTGTTAGCCTCAGTATTCTTTTGATGGAAACCACAAAATGAAAATATGGTGAATATCTGATAATCTTTTCCTAGAGCAGCTGGTCATTTGCACTACCCTCATTGTATTAGGCTACAACTGAAGAAGTATGAGGCTGTACCAAACCTTAAAATATTATCCAAGTGACATATTACTAGATGTGAATGCTTGAGGGGAACATTCTGATTTTAATCATTTAGGGAAATGAAAGAACAGCATAGAAAATACCAAGACCTGCAAGAACATGCCTTATGTTAAACTCAATAGATTATCTTGTTTATTGAAGCTCTTAACATTATTTTATTAGTATTATTTTCATTTACAGAGGTTTTGTGTGTGTGTGTGTGTGTGTGTGTGTGTGTGTGTGTGTGTGTGTGTGTGTGTGTGTGTGTGTGTGTGTGTGTGACTTTCTGCCATTATTATGTATAAAAAACAGGTATTAGCCAAAAGATAACTTACTCTATTAAAATCAGGAATACTCTACCAGTGGACAAAGTCTGAATGCTCAAGCTTCAATTGTTTGAGGTCCAACCAATTGATGAGTGAAGTTCCTCCACAGAAAATCACTGCTGGTTAGTTGTGCTGACAGTGATGCCCTTTTTTGGGGGATTGCCCCCTTCTTCAGTTTGTTGCGACCATAGAGTTGGTTGCACTCCACATCAGAGGGTGCAACATACTTCTCAACCTCTTAGCGTAAGAAATCTGGACAAAGCCTAAAATAATGGGGTGGACAAAGGCTCAAAAATATGGACAGATTATAAATATTGCTCTTATAAACTTAGAATGGTACTAGAATAACAGGTTTTGTGTTAGCATGCTTTTCCTGAGGGATATGAAGTCTGAATCTGAAATGGATGTCATTATTTAGTGACTTCAGTCCTCAGTTATTTGCCAGAAAACCACAGATTTTTATGGGAATCATACCAAAGAAATGAGGCAAAAATCTGGACATGCTGTGAAAATCTGGACACTTGAGAGGTATGGGGTACAGAGGGGCTTGCCCACTGCAAAAAAACACTTAAAAGTTTTTTATGGTAGTTTTTTTTTTTTTTTGGTGAATGCAATTCAGGGATTCAGAACCTTGATACATTCACTTTCATTCACTTATAGTCATTTTCCTTACTATATGTGTTAATGGCTACTTTGTGCTTTCATCCATCTGTTCTGTTTGTGTTCTAAAAGATATGGCATACAAAGGTCTATAACAAAAGTAATGCTTTTTTCAGTTTATCTGTTTACCTATTGCTGTCAGACTATTCTATATATTACTTATTTCAACGCATTGTATGAAAGTGTGATATTTTTATTCCCAGCCTTTACGTTTTATTTTGATTCTGTATTTCTTCAGAGTTTATTATAAAAATTTCCAGATTATATATGCAATGCTGAATTCTAGGAGTAGACTTTCTGAATTGCGATATACTTTCATAAGATATTTGCCTAGAACGATGAATGCCTTCACCAGCCTGGTGTGAGCTGTTAAAAATAAACAATAAAACAAACACTGAAAACAGACAATAACACGGTGATCATTTGATATTTTGCATGCACATGCATAAGCAGGACATTAAAATATTAATGAAAGGAAGTAAAAAAAGAAAATATGTAAATAAATAAATGAATACATGATGTTATTCTAGCAGGCAGTGTAATAACTGGTGAATGAGCAATGCTTCTAGGTGATCTTTACCACTGCTTTAAAATCAAAAGGCAGCACAATATGACGACCAAGGAAAACTGCTGTCCACTTGTATGTTCTTAGGTTGAAGATAGTTTCAATTAAAAGTTCTTATCTCCATTTTCAAACTATATCATGCTAATATATTTCAGTTACCACTGGTGGTCTTTCTCAGGTATTGTATCATGTGACAAGAGGTACAAAGTATGTCAAACTGCTCTACAGCTGAACCCATTTTAAATGTACAAAAGAAACATTTACAACTGTTATCTACAGTTTCTAGAGATGCTCTTATAAATGCTTCATATTTCAACTTCTCTATATTGCAGATGGGTCAGTACTATATCTAAAGTATATTTAAAATATTGTTGTACCACTAAAACTCCAGCTGGGAAGCTGAGTTTAAGTACCTAGTTTTAAATGAGAGATGCCATAACATTTCAGCAGTGACACTAGCAAATATTGTTTCTTAATAAGTCACAAGCAAAACAGCATATTGTTAACAGTGTACCTACCTAATTTTATTTATTTTATTTATTTATTTTACATTTGTTAATGGGGAAAATCCAGCTGGACTGGGTCCATTTTCAGTGGTGGCCTGGGGAGAAAAGCTCTGAAAAATATAAGAATAGTAACAAATTACAGATAATACATGAATAACAGTCACATTTTCAAAGTAAAATACAGCATGATTACTATTGTGCTGTATACTGATATTTCTGATACATCTAATTGTAGATTTGCCTCAAACCTAATTTTATCAAGATTTGTTTTTTTTTTTCTCCCATTAGTTGAAGTGGCTGTCAGGAACAAGTCTTTCTTTCTGTCTAGCAGTGTTCCAGGAGAAAAAAAAATAGTTAATATTAATTTGGTTTTCCAATGCCTCCTGAAATCCCCCAAATTTAGCTTCTTATGGTAGCCACAATTTGTGCTATCTCTGTGTAGGGCACTGAGGAACAATTATGGAATTTGTTATAAATTACAAAAGGGTGTTGGCATCAGAAGGTTACATCTTTTGTAACTATTTTACACCTGGTACAGGCTATCTTCCTTACTCTGCTGCCCCTCCTTTTACCTCAGTAGCAATGCCCCTTTATGATTGATAAGCTTACCCACTCAGACCAGCACTTGAACACACAAGTGACCTTCATGGTATCCATAGGGATAGGCAGAGAGGAGTTAGAGTTGTCCTGGTATGTCCTGGTGTGGAAGGTAGTTGTTCATAGGTGAATACTAGGCTAACTGCCCTGAACGGCTATTTTAAGCCTAGCCAATAACCCAAGGTTTGAATAAAACCTTGTATCTTGTGTCTATGAGGTAAAAACCTTAACTATTATGCCAAACTCAAAGTAGGCATGGGAAAATTGGGTTATTGGGTATTCAGTATATACAGAAATTTGGGGGGAGAGGAGTCCTAACAAAGTAAAGGATATGTGTTCTGATTTTATTAGGGTGACCACTATGCTTCTCACTCAAGGGTGTAAAATGGTTGTGCTATGATATGGATTACAGGACTTAAATAGGGCGTGCTGGAGGGACAGATTTATCTCCCAGCAACTGCCATGTTTTTGGAACAGGCTACCAATTCATGTGAAACAGAGCACCTCTATAACACTGTTCAAGATGAACCTGGATGAGTGGATGAGGCACTGTAAATTGTTACCCGGGATAGTGCCCAAACCCTCCTGGACATGGGCAGTTATCACTAAATGCAATCTTCGGTATTGACTAGTACCTCAATGGTATTACATTGGGTTGAAATGGCTAGGCTTAAAATGGCCTCTGGATTGATAGCCTAGTAATCTCCTATGATCGTATGATCCTATGAGGTAGGCATACCCAGAAAGGCCATGGTCATAGACGGACCTAGGTCTGTTATGCTGGCTGGAGACTACTGTAGGTCAAATTACAACAGACAATGGGTTTCCAGTTAACTAAACTGGGAGTGGACTTAATAGATGTATGGAGTTTGGAATATGAGATATATATGTAAATACTTATGAGTTAGGTAGAGACACAGTTGGCATAATGGTTAAGGTCTTTGCCTCCCATACACATGGTACAGACCTCAATCCCAACCGTTGTCTAATGTCTGTATGGAGTTTGCATGTTCTCCCTGTGTTTCTGTGGGATTACTCTCACCTCTGAAAAGCATGCTGAGTGTTTCCATCTCAAACTCACCCAAGAATGGAGTTGAGGGCAGCAGTACAGACTCTAGATGGTGCCTAATAGGGGAAGAGTGGCATAGGTCAACTGCTTTGGACATCAGCTGTGTTGTGCAGTTTCCTTTAGATTGGAGAACATGTCTCACAGACTGCACTCTGTGTCAGGGCTAGACACTTGACAGTGTAAAAAACTGGCTGTAGGTGATTTGGTTGTGTTGATTAATGTCACCAAAATTGGGCATGGATATAAGCTAGTGATAAGTGGGTGGAGAATCTGGTCTACTCCAACCTTCACCAAGGACCCATGATAATAGTCGGAGGGGTTTATTTGTCCCTATTTGTCAGCACCATAAAGCCTAGCAGCTCTGGGTCATAAACTACTGGTTGGCTGGTGTTCAGTTGCCCAGCTTGGATTACCTGGGATAGCTCTGTTGAGTGAAAGTTGGACATAAAACCAATCAACCTGCCAAACATAATCTAAGGATTGCTACACTCAGTCTAGGTTCACTTACAGGTTGCAGCTTGGAAGTTAATGACATTGCAGTAAGGAGGAGGCTGGATATCCTATGTATCTAAAGAGGAAGCTGGACATCCTATGTATCCAGGAGACAAGTTGGGAAGGTAGTGCAGCAAAGCCACTCTTAGCTTGGGATACAAAGTCCACTACTCAGGATTAGAAGAGACTAAATATGAAAACTGTGGTGAGGCAATCAGACTCCATTGTAAGGATAGGGAACTATTTATAATCTCAACCTATGTCCCACAGAAGGTTGTGATAGCAATGAAAGGATTGCATTCAGGCAGCAGTTGCAGGACCTACTAGATAAAACAGGACAACATGAATTGGTGCTGATAATGGGTGACCTGAATGTAGGGTAGACAGAAATGGATATGAGATATGCCTGGGTCCACATGGGTGGGTCAACAGGAATGAAGAAGGAATAGCCATTCTAGAATACTGCTTGGCAAATGGCTTGATGGTGGCCAGTATATGGTTTAATCACAAGATCCTATACAAGGGTGGCCAACATGCAACTCAAATTGACTTCCTCCAAGTAAGGAAAGGGCACTGGGGTAGAATCAGCAATGACAGTCATTCCCAGTGAAACAGACAGCCCACAACATAAACCACTGGTTGGCACAATCAGATGCAAGCAGTAGCCAGAGAAGGTTCTAAGATCAACAGAGACTAGGATGAAGACCTTGAAGCTGACTGGAGAGAAAGGACAATGGTTTCAGGAAATACTCAAGGCTTGAGCATCTCAAGAAGAAGAAGAGAAAATAGGTGGAGCTGAAGAAGAATGGCAGTGCCTCAAAACAACATGTGTGAGGGCTACAGAAGAGATATGTGGATGGGCCGGGTACAGTACATAAGGAAAGCTGGTGGTGGTGGAATGCAGAAAGTCCAGGAAGTCATCAACAGAAAGAAGGCATGCAGGAAAAAGTGGGGGATAGAAAACACAGAGCAGGCTAAGAAAGAATACTGGCTGGCTAACAAAGAGGGTAAGAGAGCAATTGCAATAGCAAAGAACAAGGCATCACAGACACTCTGCCAGCTTCTAGAAGGTGGCTCAGCTGATGGTATGAAGAATCTCTTATCAGGTTGTAAGACAATGACAGAAATATCAGACACCCTTCATAAGGGATGCCAGCAACAACCTGCTCACCAGTCCACAGGAGAGCAAAGTCAGATGGAAGGAGCACTTCCAGCAGATTCTAAGTGAAGAAAAAAAAGATATAGAAGCTGTACTGTCCTAACTATAGCTTGTGATGAAAGAAGAATAGGAGACCACCCTAGAAGAGGTAAGAACAGTACAAAGGAAAATGAAGTCAGAGAAAGCAGCAGGCTCAGATGAAGTCATGGCAGAAATGATGAAGATGCTGGGTTGGGAAGTTAAGGGAGAAATGGCTCCTAAGGCTACTCATAGCAGAAGGAGAGAATGGTGCATCCCAGATGACTGGAGAATAAGCATACTAGTACCATTGTATAAGAACAAAGGGGACATTCACAAATGTGGGCAGTACAGAGGCATTAAACTCAAGTCACACTTCATGAAAATTCTGGAGAAAGTGAAGAAACAAATATGCACTGCAGTAGAAAGTAAGATGGGAGATGAGCAGTTTGGATTCAGATCAGGATGTGGCACAAGTGACCTGATGTTTGCAGAGAGACAGATTGTTGAGAAGAAGCTAGAGATGAGGAGAGTCCAAATGGGCATTCCTAGACTTGGAGAAAACATATGTCAAGGTCCCAAGAAGGCTTATTTGGGCTGTCATGTAGTGGTTTTAAGTCTCAGGAACACTGGTCAAACTAGCGCAGGCTATGTACATGGATCCAATTAAACAAGTGAAAACAGTGTTTGGACTCACAATGGGGTTCCCAGTGGAATTAGGTGTGCATCAAGGTTCAGCTCTGAGCCCACAGCTGTTCATGCTGATGATGGACTACATCAACAAACAGGGTGGAGGGGACAGATCAACAAAGATGCTGAATGCAGATGATGCAGCATTACAGGCAGACTCTGAACAAGAACTTCAGCTAAGGATATGGGAATGGAATGCAAAACTGGAGGCACATGAGTTGAAATGGAGTACAGATAAGGCAGCTCTAATGGCAGCAAATGGGGCAGATCAGAAGAAACTGAGAAATTGGGTAGAAGAGAATCACTGGAATAGCTCAACAGCTTCAGGTACCCGAGGTGGTCAAAGCTAGAATCAGAGGGGCTGCAGCCAACATGATAGCTATTCTTGTATGTGATCTTGTGACTCTCTTGCTGAACCATGTGTTGGCAGCCATCAAGCCTTTTGCTAGATGAAAGTCTAGAATGGCCTCTCCTTCTTTATTCCTATTGCCCCACCGATGACCCAGGTAGTTGAGGAGAAGGGTAGTCTGAATGAGGAGGTCAAAGCTAGAATCAGAGGGTCTGCAGCCAACTGGCACAGAGTGTCAGGGGTAGTGTATGGTAAAAGAATGCCAAAGAACCTGAAATGTAAAGTGTACAAAACAGTGATGCAATCAGTACTACTGTATGGCACTGAAATCTGGGCAGTGAAGGCAGGGCAGTTGAGGTAGATAGAGGTGATAGAGATGAAGTGCTTGAGATGATTAGTAGGATGCACACTGAAGGACAGATGAAGGAATGAGGGCATCACTGCAAAAGTCTAAGTGGCTCCAATTCCAGGGATGGTCAAAGAGAACAGATTACAGTGGCTCAGACACATGCAGGAAAACAGAAGACAATCTGGTGAAGAAGATTTTTGACAGGGCAGAATGTGAAGAGAAGATGAAACAGAGTCATCCAGCAAAGAGATGGATGGACTGTGTGAGAGCAAATATATGACAGTCAGGCATGACTATGTAAGAAGGTAGGAGAGAGGCACTGAATTGAGAAAGATGGTGATGGTTGATATGATGCCCTGACCCCATGTAGGAAATGGGAAAAATGGTGTTGATGATGATTTGAGGATGACGTATGAGTGAGTTACACTGATTAGCATATCACTCAGTATGCAGGTATTCTAGAATAATCAGTTGGAATACAGACCTCATGGATATTAAACCACATTTCTTCTCTCTGTGTTATTCATTAAGCCTTCTGACAATACAGACATGGCTGGTATGACATTGTTCACATTCATATTGACAATTTTGGGGGATTATTATATATTTTAGTTCAGTTCATCTACCATTATTTCCTTGTACCGTTTAGTATTTAGTACATCTTAACCTATGTCTTGGTACATAGCTGGCGCACTTTATGACTCACACTCCAGGTGACTGGTGACACAATAGCCTCATTTGCATATATGCACTAGTTGGTTTTTCACAACTGAATACTCTCCATTCTGATACTGTCAAGACATGATTGTAAGTTGTATTTAAATTTGATACTGGATCTAAACTGCATATTAGTCTTATGCACTGCAGACTACGTATAAGCAATAATCCATGACTGGATGTGGGTAATGCAGGATTTACCCATGGTTGGTGTGATTTGATCACAATGGTAAAGCCCAAGTGATTAAACAAAGCCAACTTTGGGTAAATCCTGCATTACCCACACGACTGGATTATTGCTATTATACAATGACATTATTTAAGGGAAAAAAGTCTTACCTTTTATAAACAATGTCATTGTATAAAAAGGTTTTAGTGCTCTTCCTCTGGCTTCTGATAGTCTGGGACATCCAAGGTATGTACTGTGTATGCTCTATGGCTGCATGATATGTTGTCCTCTCCTCTGTTTAAATTTTTTTCCAGTTTAGTGAGATATCTTTTGTGGATTCTAAATGGTCCATGTCTTTGTTATTTAATTAAAGTATGCAGCTGTTTGCATCATATTTCTAATCTATTCTTTATAAACGTTATGGTTTGCTGTTGTATAATTGAGGAATGAATTGAGAGATCTCCATTTCAGTATGTCAGAGGTTGTGAGTTATGCCACGGACCTACTTGTAAGCGCACTTTCTACTCCACAGAGCAGTTTACTATATTTTTTAAATATATTTTAAATTTTCCACTTAGTGGCATGGAAAAAGTTAGTTGTCAGAATTTGTTCCTGTGTGGAACACTCAGTTTACAATGAACACCCTGCTTAGACAAACTAATCAGCATGCGATTAGTTTTGCAATATAATTGTGAATACCAACACGAGCCAACAGAATGGATCATGTTAATTATAGGAATCATGGGAAATTCAAGGCTGTTAGACCAGAGGCTATGAGTACCTTTACAATAAACACCTACTGGCTCTATCAAGCTTTCCAATGAGGGCAAGGCCAGTATGTCCTGGGGTGTATTTTAAGGCACCCATCCATTTGTTGAAGCTATGTTTAAAGGCTAATACACTGCTTGACATGCAACAGAAGTCTGCCCGATCTAATGGAAGTTCTCGGAAATGAACCTCTCCCTCCATTTATTTATTTTTTTATTACTCAATGTGAATTGAGATTTCTTGTTTCAGTGTGGCTCCAAATTTAAATGTAGAAAAAGGATGTCATAGATAATAGGGTTCCTGCAGGCATGGAAAATAAAGCAGATGATACTGCATTTCTTGGCATTTATTTTGATGCTTTTGGTGTACCAGGATGTGATGCATGTTAGTTCCATTTGAAGGGTATTAGTATCTCTGGTTGATTTAATTAATGCAGTCAGCTTACAATCATCAGTAAACTTAGTCAAACAGTGAACCTTGTTGTCTGCATTTAGGTCAAAGAAATAAATGCCAACAAGGAGGAGGCCTAGTATGAAACCCTGGGGAATGCCAGTGGGGCCTTTTCTGTAACTGAAAAGGCATCACCAATCAGTGCAAGATGTGTTCTGTCCATGAGCAAGTTTGCAATCCATCTTACCACATAGGTATCAGTGTTTAAGGTCATTAACTTATTAACAATCCCGTCTTTTAGTATGTTGCCAAATGCATTTACTTGAGCCAGTAGGCACCGTGAATAGTGTGACCACTGTCCACTGCCTGCATGACCTTTTTAAAAAAAGCACACAATTTTAGCAGGCATGGCCTTCACTTCAGAAATCTAAATTGTTGCAGGTTGAGCCTGATCAAATTTTTAATGTCCTGGTTTATGGAGTGACCAATGATATGCTCCATGTCTTTACAGACAAGACTAGTAAGACTAATCGATCTATTGTTTTCTGGGTCATTGGTAGTGCCAGCCTTATCACTGCATCACCACCACAGGTGCAAGGCTTAGGTTGAACAAATTAAGGAGGGGATCAGCACATGATTTATTAGGCAACCTGATGTATTGACATGAGTCATTGAAGAGGTATATTTTTGTATTGAAGAGTGCTTTACACATCTGACCCAGAGGCAACGGTGAGGGGGAAGTGAATCAGAGATATTTGGAGTGGGGATGACAGTTTTATAAGAGAAATTTACAGTAAACTTATTTGCTAATATATTAGCAGTGTGTTTAGGATATGAACGGAAGTAGAATTATTGACAAGTTCTGACCAGTGATGCTAATTATTCCTTAGCTTTCTAATGTAGCTAAAGAAGGATTTGTAATTATCCTTAGTCTCAGAAGTTACCATACATTCAGGATATGCTTTGCTGGTCGTTTTAGCTGCCTTCAGTTTCTTGGTGAGGCATTTTATTTTCTCTTTGTGATGGGAGGTTCTGGCCTTACAAGGTAATCTACACAGTTTCTTCTTTCTATTGTATAAGTTGTTAATGTCTACTGACCACCAGGATGGTTTGTTGTCAAACTGACCTATTTTTTGGTTTTGATGGAGGTTGGTCTGTCAATCCCAAATCTCCAGTGGGGTTAGAGGGGGTAAACCTTGATTTTTGTCATGCAATTGTGAAATTTATTGCTTTTTTAAAGTTTCTAAAGATGGTGGAGTTGTTTACCAGGGAGTAGATATTTTCATTGTAAAGGTAACCAGTTTGTGGTCTGACATAAATGATGAAGGGGCCAGTCAAAAGCACGGAAAATCCTGGGACTGAGTTTGTGAGAACTAATGCAGGCTATTAATATCTCAGTGGGATTTCAGACAATTTGATCCAGGGAATTCTGATTAACCCAATCTAAGAAGCACTGTGCTTCACTTATGTTATATGTGTAAATATTCCAGTCTATAATGGAATAGTTAAATTCAATGAGGATTACATCACCATTTCTTATATGGCTAATTTGAAGGAATACTGGAAAGTTGTCATGATTCATTGTGGCCATAGAAGGGGGATCAGTAACATACTATAAGATGAAATTATGACTTACCTATTGTGAGCTGATACATGATAAGCTCATGGGGGTGGCAGTCATAGGTTATCACTCTGGAATGGATAAAATCTGTAATAAACACTGAGACACCTCCATCATTACCAGTGGGCTTGAAGGTGTGATAGGCACAGAATTCAAACATGGTTGGGGCGCTGTCTTTACACTTGACCCATGTCTCAGTGACTACACAAACATGAACTCATTCTAGATTCAGAAATTATTCCAAACTTGGCAGTTTAGTTACGCCGGGGATTGATAAGGGATACCTTGATGTTGTCCAATTTATGATTTAATTTGTTAATTGAAAATTCCAGCCTAATGAACTTAGATGAACTCTGCCTGAAAAGGCATGATGCAGTCAGCAGATACTTCGGCCAGCATGCAGAAGCCTTGAAGGAGAGGTGCAGACCATCCATTGCAAAGCATTCTGGATTGTCGATCATCTCATCCCAGAGAGCTAGAGACTAAGCACCTCTGGAATGACACCAGCTATTTAGCCAGTTGCTGAATGCAGTCATCTTTTCCATGACTCTAAGCATCATTCTAGGTGAGAGGAGGATACCAGTAAACTAGATGAGTAGTATGGTCACTGTTGTAAAGCAGGACATGGTTCACATATGTAATGACCCACAAGATCTAAATAAAGTGATCAAAGGACATCATTAGTCATTGTTTATTGTTAAAAAAGTGATCTTAATGCTAACCGGAGTCTGTCAGTTAAAACAGGTGAAGAAAGCTCCAACTTGGCCGTATTTAATATGCTTTTTAAAAAATGCTGACTCGTGACTTTTGTTTAGTGAACATTCAGTAGCAGAAGTATTCTAAAGAGCTGTTGTAGAAGTTATTGAAGGCTTAGAAGGTGTTTTGAATATAACTGAAGATCTTTTGCTGTGTGAGTACACACAAGAAGAATGTGATGAGAGACTAATGCAGCAACTGAACACATTAATTCAGCATGATTATAAATTTAATAAAAAGCAACTGTAAAATAAGAGAGATAAGTCAAATCTATATGTGCTATGATTCAAGTAGAATGGTATAGGAGCTATGATCTCTTGGAAAAACAAACTAGCTGCCTGTGTGTCAATATATATGTCTAAAATGATATGCTGAAATGGGGAATTAATTATTAGCAATACAGAACAGGTGTGAGTTGAATACTTTATGGCAGATAACTAGATGTAGTTATGCACCATAAGCCCACAAAAGTATTTACAAAATTTTTGTACAAAGCATCATTGAGATTACAGATGAAGTTGCTAGTTTATGGTGAGCTGAGTGCTTGAACTACAACATTCCCTCCCTTCCTACTGTATACATTTACAAAATGTCTCCACCTTGCATAGTGATATGTGGGATAGAAATATGCTTCTTGCAATATTAAAGTTTTGCAATAAATTAAATAACTTCTAATTGTATAACAGCTGGTTTCTTTTTTCAGCAGGACCACATCACAGCCTGTCAACAAACATGCTTCCATTCAGCAAGCACAGTTAATAGGGTAACTTATTATATACAACTCTATAGCCTGAAAAAACACACAAGCAATACAGTGAAATAGCAGTCAATTAAATTACCAGCTCAGAGGATTCCTTTACATAAACTTCATTTTTTTGAGGCACTGATTGTTTTGCACATGCTCAAACTGATTGGATGCTACTAGTGCAATTGCTGGTATTCATTTCACTCCCCTCCCACCCCCAATTATTCGGCCACCTCTGATCTCTGCAATTTAAATTCTCCCAGACACACACACTCTAATACCTACCTAACACTTCCCATTTTATGGGCAGCACATTACCACTAACATCCAAACCCTTTCTCCTCCAAATGCCAAAAACACATTTCCCCCAACAACACATAATTCCAAATCAACTCAACTTATGTCCAATCCAGTCATGAAGGAACTAGCCAACATCAATGTTATACCTCATTCCAACTTTCGTCTAACTATCCCATCTATTTCTGCAATAACCACAGCTGCTGCAACTTATCTATATTCAAAACTTTCATCCGTATAACACTCCCACTAGTTTGCTTCAACATCTTCAACTTCTTAATAATATCACCAACATTGTACAATGTCCAGTCCAACAATTCATCAGTCATATCAAAACAACAGTTCTCTTACAGGCATCCTTCTTAGTGGCAAATGTATTAGAAATATGCTAGACCAAATCAGTCAGAATCACAGAATACCAGCTAAAACAGGACCACACTAACATTCACCATATCTTCCCTAGGTACAAATGCATATTTGATGCCCAATTAGGTAATAGGGCAGGTGGAAGGGCAATGCTCCTATACAACTCTACTCCTAACTTTTTTATCATGATCTAGGCCACTAGCACCTCAAACCATGAATCTAACTGACAGCGAGCCAAACTACCATCTAAGTCTATACTTAGTCATAGCATACCCCACATCACCCTCCTCCTTAATTAGATTCCAAACTCTAATAAAAAACTTCATGGCAAATGTATCGCAAAACAGACCATTATACTGTAGGACTTCATCCTAAACTGCCTGGATCCCATCTTCCAAGATATATCTGAATTCCTAGTCATTTACCTGATATAACTAGTGCCTAAATGTACCAGACCCAACTATAAAACTAAGTACCACAGTCTCATTTAACCCATAGTCACTTCAATCTCAGCTAACAACACATACATTACAACTTACCCTCTACCTTTAGTGATCACTGCCCTATAACATTCCATGTTCAAAACTCCAAAGAAAAACACCTACGAAAGTTGATCTCATTTAGACCAAACTTTAGAAACAACCTCTTCAAACTCTATTTTCATCAATCAGCTACAGACTTGTTTTCCATACTCCACCTTACAGATAAAAATTCAGCCACTATTCAACTCACAGAACTTCTCCTCTCTCGTCAAAACACCCACATCCCCTTGATAACCAGATGGTTCAAACAAATTTATACAGATGGCTGACCAAAGAACTTGATACCTTGCTAATCCAACATTCTCTTTCCAGAAGGCTTCCTTAATGAATTCTACAACCTACCCTCACATCCCTCAAAATGCCCTCCACACAGAACTAAATTCCCCATAATATATACCACATTTTTGCTTCAGCAGATTAATATCTAAGCAGATTGCTGGAACAAATACAACTTGACTCTCATGTTGCCATAGACAGTGTCTATCCAAGTTTCATACACCACTACAGGGGATTCTTTCTTACCCCTATAGCTCATATATATAAATATATAACCTTTTCCTAACAATAAATACAATGCCTTCAGTCTGGATCTCAGACCAGTGTCTAAAATTTCAAAACCAACCAGCATCAGTAATTTCCAACTAGTCATAATATTGCCTACACTAGGCAAAATCCTAGAAAAAATTATTAGTGAACAACTCATAACTTACCTTCACAAATATCACTTACTCTCTAATGAACCGTATGGATTCTGACCTGGGAGAGGCACGCTGTTCTATGGATTTTAATTAATCACATTCTCTGCATCATGGATTAAGGACACCTAACAAGTGTAGTCTTAGTTGATTTAACCCAGGTCTTTGACACGATTAACCACTCCATGCTACTAACTCACCTGTTAGACATTGGAATCAGTCTACAAGCTACACAGTACTGGCTCTAATCAGTTGAGATAAAAGATGCTTGAGAGAATATGAGTTACATATTGCTATAGTAACGTGATATAGAACAGGATGTATAATGTATTGACAAAGGATGTCAGCACAAAATGTGATGAAGACCTCTGATATGTGTAATATGTAAAAAAAGTGAAAGTGATGAAGACCTGTGATATGTGCAATATGTACAGAAAGTAAAAGTTTTGAAGAGCTGTGATATGTGTAATATGTATATAAATAATAATCCAGATGAACACATTCTAAGACTCCATAGTTTTCTTGGCAGTAAAGAGTATCAGAATTCTTGGAACTGAGTGGACACAGATATGCTTTACTTTAAATAAGCCATATATCTGATGTACGTAAATTATTACTCCAAGTAGGTTGAAGTGATTATGATAACTGACACTCTATATAGTAGAGTTATAAATGCATTATAGTCTATATTCTCACACTAGGAACTATTTGATGTTCTCAAATAATGGACCACAATTCAAGAGTAGAGAATTTAATTTAATTTGAACATGAGTATGAGGACAGACATATTACTACAAGTCCATTTTCTTCTGAAGTCCAGAAAGTGAAACAAATTGATGGAAAACAGTATTATCACTAGCTTTGTTGAGTGTTATTTTGAAACTGCAGAGTATAAGAGTAGTCCATTGCCAAATCTGTTTCCCATAGTCAGAATGTTGAATACTGGCATACCCAAAAATATATAAAATACCGAATCTCCATACTGAATCTTCATACCACACCGGACCTAGGATCAAGTGCTAACATGGGTCCCGAAGGGGGGCAAGTTCAGACATTTGGTAATGTCAATGTTTGACATTCCAGGTGTCAATGCTCAGTTTTTTGTACAACTCGACTCGACATTTGTAGTCTTGAGCATGTGATTGTAACCCACTTCTAACCAACTCATTTACTAATTTACTTATTTATTGACATTTAATTACCAGGAAAGTCCATCTGGGTAAAAGCCCATTTTCAGCAGAGGCATGGGTGAAAAGCTCCAAATTATTACAGAACATTTTAAGAACAATAATTTTGCAATCTTCAAACATAAAACAAAAACATCTGCAGTTTAAATAATTATAACAAATTAGAGATAATATCAAAACATTGGTTAAGAATCAATACAAGTTATATGACAATCATTTAATATTTACAGAAATTTGAGACAGTTGTAGAGAAAGTAAAGGCTAAGTTAGTCTAATACAAACAGGAATTGCAATATAAAGTAAGGGAAACAGGCTTATGATATATTTACAGAAAAAGGAACAAAAAATTCAGAGCCAGCAAACGGTGACATGATAAAATTATATTGAACAAAAATCACAGCATATTACAAACCGGTTTCGGCTGGCAAAGCACAGCCTTCTTCAGTGTACAAAAAGTTAATGCAAAAAACAGTAGCTGCATAGTCTGATAATCCATTTCCTTTCCTTTGCATTTAATATAATGCTTTGTATAAACACACCATAGCATATTCTACAAGTAAATTCAATTTTATTATTATTGACATGATTTTTGGCAATAGGGCTAATAAATCCCAATGGCACTCTATATTAAATGCAAAGGAAAGGAAATGGATTATCAGACTGGGTGGCTTGTTCCCACCGGGACTTAATGAACATTTATGACAGTTAACCAATGGGATTGTTGCTATCTGTATATATGCAGCTACTGTTTTTTGCATTAACTTTTTGTACACTGAAGAAGGCTGTGCTTTGCCAGCCGAAACCGGTTTGTAATATGCTCTGATTTTTGTTCAATATAATTTTATCATGTCACCGTTTGCTGGCTCTGAATTTTTTGTTCCTGATTGCTGTTGTTTTCTGAGCCGTGCAGTTGCTACCGTGCAGGAGGTTTTCTTTTGAGTTGATATTTACAGAAAAAGTCAGGGAAGGGAATTTGATAGAAGTACAATGTAAGTGAAGAAGGGAGAGTAAGGAGGTATAAGGAATGAAAAGGTACTTGTTCACATTTAGGGATATAGCTTATCCTAATTTTGAGCGAGAATACAGATAGATTTTAGCTTGGAAGTCTTTCAGAGTGGTTTTGAAAGATATTAGGGAGGGTATTGACCTTATGGAGACAGGTAAGGAATTCCAGGTCTTTCCAAACTTGTATGAGTGCAAATGCCAAGCAGATTTGGTAGGTTTGTAAACAAACAGGAGTTTTTGGTCACTGGATTGCAATGACCGACTGGGAACATAGTTGTATAAAATGTTTTTAGTGCTGGACAGGCAGATGGATACTGAATAATTTTATAGATGGTAAGAAGCTGTACATGTTAGTTGATGAGGCAGTTCTAACCAATTTAGGCACTTTAGTGCTATACAGTGGTGGGTTCTGAAAGGGATATTTGCTGCAAATTTAGTATATTTGTTATAGCATTGTTCAAGTTTTAATTTTTGCAAAGCCTGGAGGTTAGTAATGATTGGAGCACCAAAAAAAAGTATGGGAGGTAATAAGTAGTGACTAGTGCAGTTTTAGTTGGTGAGAACGATTTTTGATCTGTAAAGCATCCCTAGTTTTTGATGAGTTTTTCTTATGCAATTTTGTATATGCAGGTTGCATGTAAGCTTATCATCCACTATCACCCCTAATAATTTGCTATGAGAAGTGACTTCAATGGCTGTGTTATCGAGAGGGGATATAACAATTTTTTTTTTTTTTATGAGAGAGGGATTTGGGAGGAAAAAGTAGTAGTTTGGTCTTTTTTGGTTTGAGCATGAGTTGTGAGTTACAAAGCCATGTTTCAGTAGGTGTTAAAGCTTCCTGAGTAACTTTTTGAGCTGTACCATGTTGTCAGATGTGCAGATGAGAGATGAATCATCTGTGTATTGTATTAGCATGGCCTGTTGTGTATATGCATAGAGGGTGTTGGTATAAATGTTAAAGGGGAGGGGACCAAGGATAGAGCCTTGTGGTCCACCCGTGGTGATTGGGAGGTAAGGAAAGAGTGTGGCGTGCCATTTTACTGACTGATACCTACCAGACAGGTAGTTTTTGAACCACAGAAGGGTGGATTGAAAGAAACCTAGTGAGGACATTTGAAGTGAACGTTTGCTGCAGTGCTAGTACTATGAGAAGTCATGTTGTGTAGGGAAGAGAATTTCTTCCTGCAAGATATTTTCTAGCAATTGTTTTTGAATACATTTTTCAAGTATATTGGTGAGGGGATATAAGATTGCTATAGGTCCAAAGTTATTAATGTCTGTTGAATTTCCTCCTTTGTGCAGAGGGAGAACATGTAACTTTTTCGAGAGAGAGGGAATGTGAGATTCCTGGACTGACCTATTTATAAGGATTGAGACAGGATAGGCTAATGCTATTGGCTGCTATTTTTAGGTACTCGCTTGGAAGGCCATCAGCTGAAAAAGACCACTGTTTAAGTTTGTTCAAGAGTAGTTTTATATAGGTTGTGGGCACAGTTTGAAGGTGAATGTTGATGTGGTGATATGTGGCTGTTGGGCAGGGTTGGAATTATATGTTAAGGATTCTTCAGTTATAGATATTATACTATCTATAAAATAAGAGTTGAACTGTATTGCAGTTTCGAATGGTGAGTTATCGAGAGAGTATTTGGGTTGAATATTTGGCTGGGATGTAAGATTTCAGTGGTTGGCTGGTGACTTCAAATCAAAGGTGGGCTGCAGGAGACAGCTGTATGGGTGGGGTCAATGGGAAGGGGTGTGGCAAACTAGAAAGGGGAGGAGCTATGCTCAAAACCACAAAAACTGTAACTTTAATTAAATATGCTGCCCTGGGTGCCAAACCGTCATTATGAGAGTCCAATCAAGCTAAAATGAAGTGTAGAAGAAAAAAATATTTCAATGCATTGGCTGCATGACAGCTTACTTAATATCTAGATGGAAACAAAAAGGTTGTGAGGCATGAAAAAATAAATTACTTTTTAAATACATTACTGAAATATACCAGTCAAAATCAAGTATAAGAAAAACAAGCAGCACTCAACTCAAACCACTTCTCCTTGCACTGCAGTTCTAATTATAATTTATATTCAGCTTTATTAAAGTACCAAGTAACATGCTGAAAGTCGCAATCTCTGATACCCCCACTTGTAAAAATGTTTCTTCTCCAAAAAAGACCTGCTGCCTGACAACAACTATCTACTAGTTTCATGGAAAACATGATCAAAGTAAAAAATGAAAAGCAAACAAGAAACAAGCTCAAGATACATTGCTTAAAGGATTACTGCACAGGTTATGGACCACACATGATAGACTGGTGTTCTATTTAGTTTACAGGTAAAGCCTGCAAAGATGACTGCAAGTCTCCAACAAATGTAATGAGCTTCTTAAAATAATGTAATCATGTCCTTTATTACAAATACTGTCATATGCATTTCAATACCCAAGACTTATACGTTATCTAATTATGTAAGTATTCTCTGCATGGCAACAACAGAAAGGCTTTCAATGTTGGCAATTCTTTAACAGCATGCTTATTAAAGCTTACTTGCATCTTATAATCTGAGACTAGCTTACCTGATGGTCATTAAAGCATTGCTACTTAAACACAGAGCAACAGACACTTTCTGAATAATTGTTTGTTTGTGTCTGTCGGCTTTTCCCGGTTAGGGGTCACCACAGCGGAACTCCGGTCTGCTAATGATTGGCAGTAGATTTTTACGTGCTGGCTTGCCAGGCCTAACGCACAACCTTCAACGAAGAAACGCCCATTCACGCATGTCGCCACACAGAAGGCGCTCTAACTGAGAATCGAACAGGCAACATCTAACTGTAAGGCAACAATGCTACCGCAGCACCACCACCACAGTATAATAAGCATAAATCAACAGTATAAAAATATGACAGAAGCCAGAACATTCTGCAAAATCAAGGACAGATGAAAAGCCACTGTAGTACTTGTGTCTACCTTGGATGGGGGAATACTCTGCACATTTACACTGCATAACTGCTCCTTGCCTTGCTTGGACACATCCAGAGTCACTACATGGGGGAGTGGGGTGCAACAAGTATGTCACAATTTGACATGTCTCTGGCTGACTGTGATGGCCCTGACACATTTGTCATACCTCTCAAACTCAGAGCAAGAAATCTGGACAAAGTCATACATAGAAGTGTGACAAAGGCCCAAAAATAAAGACAATTTTTAAATATTTCTCTTATAAACATAGAAAGATAATATAATAGTAGGTCTTGCATTAGTATGAATTTCCTGAAGGGTATGAAATCTGAAACTCAAATGTCTGTCATTATTTTCTAACTTCAGTCTTTAATGATTTGCCACTAATTTGCCAAAAAAATACAATTTTATGAAAAATGGACCAAAAATGTGATGCAAAAATATAAAATAGCCACACAATACAGTTGGGAACCTGTCAAAGAAGGGATACTTTTTTAATATTAGTACTGCTAACTTGAGCAGCTGACAAAATAAAAGAATCTGCATGCATTTCTGAAATAAAAGTAATCTATAACTCTGATTATTACAGTTATTTATTAACTGTAAACCCTCCATGTTTTCTTTCAAAATTGCCATTTTGCGGAGGGAATATTAGGGCAAGAGCAACATTTTGAGCCCAAATCAGGGACAGTTGAGAGGTTTGGATATGCCTAATTCTATAAAGCAATTTATTTGCACGTACCTCTCAACCTGTTAATGCAGGAAGTCTGGACAAGGCCAAATATATTGGGGGAACATATAAACAGTACTAAAAATTGCTCTAGTATAAACTGAGACAGTTGATAGAATAGCAGGTCTTGCTTTAGCATGCATTTTTCTGAAGGTTATGAAGTCTGAAACTCAGTGTCTGTCATTATTTAGTAACTTAATTCCTAAATGATTTGCCAGAAAACCACAAATTTTATGAGGAATAAACCAAAAATAAGAAGCAAAAATCTATTCGTTCTGTGAAAATCTGGACAGTTGAGAGGTATAGTTCAGTCGGGGCTGTCTTTGAGTTTGCCATCCTTCCCCCCTCACAAAATCATGGTCGAATGGAGCCTCCCCCCTGCAGCCATTCCAATGAACCATTACTTGGCTATTTCAGCCCATTTACCATAAACACTAATGTGCATACTGCTTTACTTCTACGATGATTTGGACTTCATTTGAAAATTTTATTTTGCATTTTACAGCACAAACACTAAGACATCTGCTAAACAAAGCAATGCAGTCTCTCAATGAAAATAGAGTTAGCATTAAAACTTCTCTGCCCTTGAAACTCACATTCATTGAAACAGCATTGTAACCCACATTCAAAGAAAATACATTTGGGTAGTGGCAGACAAAGACTAACTTTGGGGTATTTTCAAATGATAGGCTCCTTGCGCATAAAACATACATGTGTTATGTGATGTACCTTCCTGATTGCATTCAATTATATTCCTTGTATAATACAGTACAGTTGTTAGAGAGTGTTTTAAATTTATTGTTTTGAAAATTTTTCCAGTAAACAATGAAACAAAATGCATGCACCAATAATGACAAAACTGCCCATTTGAGAACATTTCCATCATAAAAGTCTACTCAAACTTCTACAATCCACCAGTATCAGTAAATACGCATAATCTCTGCAGAAGTAAAAGTCATCTAAATAATTCCACATTAAAAATATCTGTAACTAATGAAGAGGTTGTTGCTAGCAAACAACTTTATATTTCATTGTTTCATCTACAAATAAAGTGCCTGTTGCTCTTGAGGAATAAATTGCCTATATTACATTAAAAAATGATAATCTAGTAATATTGCAATAGGGAATGGATGGCAAATAACGGACAGGTTCATAGTTACTAGGTATCTTCGCCAAAGAGGACATTCTCAAGGTGGCAGCATCCACTCCTGTTTATAACACAGTACAATATCAGCAATGCATCTATATACTGTGGGAGTAGAACCCACAGTCTTCTGCATCAAAAGGAAGTACACACTACCTGTTGTGTTATTAACAATGCAAGCAGTCTCAGCATAAGCAGCACTAAACTTCTCTTCCACTGCAGCTCTCAGCTCCTTGTAAAATCTACTCGACACTCAGTTGTCTCTCTCAACTTTGCAACACAAGAAATCTGGAAAAAGCCAAAATGTATTGAGGAGGGCAAAAGCTCAAAATCCAGGGACACATTTTAGACATTGCTTGTATAATCTTTGAAAGTTGCTTGAATAAAATGCTGTGTTATCACCATGCATTTCACTACCAAGTCTTGAACCCAGAACACTGTGCAAAACAGTCAGAACAATATACCACTATGCCAAATCAGCTGTTTTGTGAAAGAGAGGAAGACTGAAACTTAAATGGCTACCATTTAGTGAATTCAGTTCCCATCATAGCTGTCAACCTCTTAACACAAAATACCTGGACAAAGCCAGTAATGGGGGAATACAGCCCTCAAACATATTCAGTGAATTCAGTTCTCACTATAGCTCTCAACCTTAACACAAAAAACCTGGACAAAGCCAATAATGGGGGAATACAGTCCCAAAAATAGGGACAAATTTCAAATATTCATCTTACAAACTTAGAAAATTGCTAGAATAAAAGGTTTTGTGTTACTATGTACTTTCTGAAGAATATGAAGTCTGAAATTCAAATGCCTGTCAATTTTACTTATTTAACATTTGTTAACCAGAAAAGTCTGACTTGGAACAAAAGCCAATTTTCAGCAGAGGCCCAGGGAGAAATACTGCAGACACATGTCTTTGTAAAATCGGAGGACACCAGAGCAAACCCACAGAAATGCAGGGAGGACATGCAGACTCGACACAGAAGGCACCCCAGCCAAGAACCAAACCAGCGAACCTCTAGCTGTGAGGCAACAATGCTACTACTGCACCATCAACTATTTAAAGAATTAAAAACTCAGAAACCACAGGTTTTATGAGGAACAGAACAGAACAAAATATGAGGCAAAAATCTGCAAACATTTCACAAATGGTGGTGGGTAGGGAATTTAGGCTCTTGTTACCTGCACCCAAGGTACAGGGTTCAAGCCCACCAGCAAGTATCTTGAGTTCTCTCTAGCCACCAATATAAACCAACTGGGACATTTCACACACCCATACCCTTCTTCGTTCCGTACTGCTTGAGTTAATCCTCCACATAGCTTTCTCCTGCAACCTGTTCTTGTACCTGAGTAATCCACATAGCTTGCAACCTGTTCAGTAGAGTAATCCACGTGGCATTTTCCTGCAAAGTAATCCACATAGCTTGCTTTCTCATACCCACTGCTTCTCCTGCAACCCAGAATTTGCACCGGAATGCACACTTCTGGTTTCTTGGCTCTTTTGAACATTCCAAGACTGCTGACTCTGCAGTCCGATCCCCTTCCAGTCTATGCGGTTAGCACCGCATAGACTTCTGGGGAATCAGCAGTCTGCTTCCTTCTTCCTGAATTCAGACTGCTGGTAAGGCAGCAGTCCAGATTCACTTTGTATGGAGACGAGGATTTGTAGGACTCAAGGACTGTACCATTGTGGTTCAAAGCTGGGGGGACTGCAGTCCTGCAGTCCGATATCACAAGCCGCCACTGGATTTCTTTAATGGATGAACACATTTTTTAGGGCTGTCTTTACTATTATTCTGAAAGTTGTTATGGTATACATTTTTTGTCTTCATTTATTTGCTTTTTACTATGATTGTGAAGCATTCTAAAGGTTTTCAAAATATTGAGGTAGTTTATATTTTTGCCATGCTTTTATTCTGTCTTCTTGCATTAGCATTCTACTCTTTTTGGATAGCCAAATTGCATTATTTGTTTTTAGTCTCTTCCTTCTAGGAAGAGCAAGTCTATTTAGGATATTTTTAAAAGTTGTATAGAATTCATTTACAGCATCGTGTAAGGGTAGGATTTTTAGGAAGTTCCAATTAACAGATGATAGTGTTGTAATGAGCATTTCTGGGTTAAACTTGGAAAAGTTGCATGTTGTTTTATAAATATGCTGTTTAATTTAACTAGATGTGTGAGATGTCTGTTTGTACAGACTGGAAGATGATCACAGAGAGAGTCTGACATTGCACCTGTGGTGGTGCATTTACTGGAGTCTGATACCAGGATCCCCTCTAATAGAGAATTTAATGTCTTGCTATAATGTGTGGAGCTATTAATTAGTTGTGTGAAATCATATAAGTTCATGCTAGATGTAGGGGAGTTAGAGTTTATGTCCAACCAACTGACATTCACATCACCTATTAGTAATTTTTCTTGTGGAAATATTATGTATGATATCTTCTAGTATAGCTGTATTGTCACGAGGAGGGATGTAAAAGACAGTAATACATATTTGTTCATAATTGTTTACTTTGAGGAAAGTAATAAGCAGCTCTGCTGAACTGAATTTTGGTATTGGTTTGCTGTAAGGGGAAATGTAGTAGATGTTGGGAAATATTAAAGCAATTAGACCACCTTTCCTCTTTATACAGTTAGTATTGATGATATTATAGCCAGGAGGAATAACTTAGGAATTGTTTATGCTGGGTTTAAGCCAAATTTCAGTTACAGCACGAATGTCAGGCTTATGTTGGTAATCCAGTTATGTAGTTCAGCAATTTTATTTCTTATGCTTCTAACATTTATTGCAGCAAAAATTAGATCACCAGAGTTGGGGACTGGCTGTTGCTGGGTTACAGAAGAGTGTGGGAGAGAATTGTGTTTGCATTCATTGTGATAGGTGGGGCCAGGATTAGGGTGTATATCCTAGAAGTTAGTATATTGGGAAATTATGCATACTTGTTTTTTTGAGAGGATTCTTGCACTTAATTTTGTTTTGGTTTGAGTTGAAGTATTAGTCTATATTTGGAATAAAGGTGAGGGGCAATATTAAATAGGTTTGGTGCAATGTGTGCAGAGTGTAAAGAGGAAGTATGGATAGATGTTAAGAGATATTACTGAGTCATGGTAGGATGAAAGCTGGCACAGTAGGAGGAGAAGAATTGAGGATAAGCTGAAGAGTAGCATAATTAAGTACAAGAAGTTGCAGGCAGTATGAGATTCAGTGATGCTTGATTTTGAAAGCTGTTAGAGGATAGATAAGGAGTTTAGTATTTTATATAAAAGAAGAGAGTAGGGGTGTCCTGGGATCTTATCTGGAATGTAAGGAATAGAAGGGTATGAATGGCTAGAGTATAATGATGAAGTCAAAATAAGAAAAAAAATGAAGGTTTATTTGGGAAAAGCAAAAGATACAATATGGAATAGATAGGTACTATTAGGGAGAGTTGTGATTATTACTGGATGTAGTGCAAAGCAGTATGGGAGGAAAAAAAAGACAGTAATGGCATTTAACAATGGAAAGAAGACTCCAAAATAATCTCAGAATTGCAGTGAGAAGACAAATTGAGAATTTGGTTGTTTTGTTTTTCTTTCGGCTTTTCCCGGTTAGGGGTCGCCACAGCAGAACTCCGGTCCGCTAATGATTGGCAGTCGATTTTTATGGTGCCAAGATGCCAGCCTGATGCCACCCTTCAATGAAGGCATGCCCATTCATGCATGTCTTTCGAACGTCACTCGGAGGACATGCAGACTCCACACAGAAGGAGCTCCAGCCGAGAATCGAACGGGAGAACCTCTTGCTGTGAGGCAGCAACGCTACCGCTGCACCACCACGGCATCACAAATTGAGAATTTGGTATCCTACATAATTTTGGGGTTAACATTTAGAAGCTGCAGTAAGTGGTCCAACAGATTGACTATGATCCTCCTTTGTTCAAGGAGAAGATGGTCACTTGAGACATGAAATGAGAGACATGTCTTCATGGTGAGAGTTTCTATTTTAAAGAATCAGATACAAGCTAAGAAAGTTCAAAGGTACTAAGATGGACTAGAACCATATCAGGAAGTAGTCTTGCCAGAAGAAAATACTTCAGTCATGTCTTTAAGAACATCCAGGCACCTGGGCACATCTCAAAAGGAAGGTCTGATGTCCATTAAATATTTTTGATGTAGAAAACTAATACAAATACACTTCAGATATATGAACAGTCTGAAAACAGACTGAAAAGTAGCACTTGCTGAAATGTTATTGAATGTGTATAAAGATTTAATATTATGCAAACACTCATGACATGTTACTGTAGAATTAAAGATAATTTAAAAATGAGTACACAGTAATGCACGATTCATCATGGAATGTTTACAAGATATTTTAACTACAAAAAGGGAGGATGTAGTGTATTGGTTGATATATATCATTATCTATTAGAGCACTTGCAGACAAGAAGAGCATGTCATATGGTACACATATTCCTAGAAGGCAGTCACTGTAAAATTCACAAATTAGAGTTATCTGAGCCTTTAAAGAGCATCCTGGAACATATTACAAATGTCATTTACACAATTTGAGTGATGATCGGAAGGAAAGGCACCTATTAAGTTTGTACAGAATGCTGTGACTGATCAGAATTGTAGTGAGGTAAGGTGTTAGTTGAGTTAATGCCATAATAGCTTCAAAGAGGAGATAAGGTAGAGGGATGAGCATAGGAGGGTGGTGCAAATTCAGTCATGCAACTGACTGCTCTAATGTTGAGTAATGTTGAAAGATGTTTGGTCAGGATTCCAGATCATTGAGGTGACTTGGGGTGGTAAATAGGTTCTGACTGTAATGACATCTGAGTAGTCAGTGAGATAGTGCCTTATGTAATACAAATTTTCCAGCTTTGGATTTGTTTTGGGGGTCTATGTTTTTGATTTAATTTCAAGAAGGAAATGTATATTTGGCTTAGTCTTTAAAATCAGCGCTAACATCACTGGGCAAGAAAAACATACCTTTGTTTGGTACCATGTTTCATTCAATTTATTTTCTTTAGTCAGATATACACCAGATGAGTGAAACTGATTCTGTTAGTTTCTTCTGCTGTTGTACAAGCCGAGTGAAGCAGTTTTGTATCACTTTTGATTTATCTCAGTGATAGTATATAGTAATGTCAGTGATGTGATATACTTTGTAGAAATGTATTGAAGGACAGTGGTTTCTCATTGTCCAGGAAAACTGCCATGTCATCTTGGAATTTAAACTTTACTGAATACTATAAAAGCAGAAGTTGTCATGGAATTTGACATTTGTAGGCCAGAATTAAAGTTTCACTGTGTCCTATATTTCTTGTTATATTTCTGTTTTTCTGTTTGAAAGACTTCCAGTTTGCTTTATTCACTGTTCTGTATTCAGAATCTATATTAAATTTCATGAGTTAAATTACATTTGGAAGTGTTCTCTTACACACACACACACACACACACACACACACACACACACACACACACACACACACACACACACACACATATATGTATATATATATATATATATATATATATATATATATATATATATATATTTATGGTTTACTATCATAAATTCTAAAATCAGAACAAAACTTGTCTGCATTTTCGAATTTATACATCGGAAATGAACATTTCCGAATTTACCTAAAGTCGAAAACAGCTGTGTATTGTCGAAAATGTCGCTTGCGACATTTTCGGCAATACACTGCACTCTCACCCGTCCCGTGACTACCTACCTAACCAGCCTAAACACACAGTTATGCAGGGGGGCAAGCCCCCCTGCACACCCCCCCAACTTAATATTCCAACTCCGAGATCGCACTACAGTGAGGAAAGGGATGTATTTCCCTAACCGCAGTGTACCGCGATCCCCTCACATGAGCGAACGTTAGAATTGCGAATGCACAGTCCATTTGCAATGGTAACATTTGCTCACATCACCTGCCGAAATATGAAGTATTCGAACATCTGTTGTTCGAATACTTCATAGCCGTGCAAGTGCACGTCGGCATTGTGATAGTAAACCTATATATATATATATATATATATATATATATATATATATATATATATATACTGGAAATCAACACAGATCATCACTGTGTGTTTCATAATGCAATATGATATATAACTCCAGAGACCTCCCACTTTTGGGGTGTAGGTGTTCTACAACAACTTTAGGCAACAGGAAAAAAAATATATACAGGACAAAAAAGATGACATCAAGGCAGAATAAAATTGGAAGGAACACCATTAGGATGCAAGATGATAGTATGTTTGGTGTGCCAGATGCAGGCTGCACAATAATGCCTGGTAGGAGACAATGTACAATGGCATTGCAGTGATGTACACACCATATAGACTGCATAATGTATGCAACTGGGATATTGTACTAATGTGATATATGCAGGGCATGCTGATTAACACATGTCCTGAGTACCAACAACATTATATATTATCAGCATCAAAACCATTGCAGGCAGGTTACTTGTGATGCAGTCATTATTATTGGTGCACCTCAAATGTACGCAGGGCACATGCACAGCATGGTATACTGAACACACCAGGTTGATACATAGAAAGTACATCAATGCCCGTGTCAACAAAACTCACATCATTTACATGGTCTCTGTACCATTAAGCAGATGGGTATGACTGACTGTAGAGAAGATAAGCATAATCCCACAACCAGGAATAGGTTAAAGTGTGCTGGCCCCACATGTAGATTGCCTTACAGAAATAGCAAGTGTTAGAGCTACATTATGTGAGAGTGCTTTTCCTCTGTGAAATCCAGGACAAGTTCTCAGTATAAGGCAGTCACTACATCACTGGAACTGCTAAAACATGTGCAGGAGTAGATATAACTGATTATGCAGAAGCTCTGGCTGTGAGTCATCTTGGTCGTGACCATGTACACATGAACAATGACTGCACCAGGCATTCTGTGACCAAGCCATGTCTCAAATAGCATGTGCCAAGTCTGATAACAGGAATTGTTTTGACACAGTCATTCATGAAATGCTTGCACACCCAATATCAGCTTCCAGTGTCAATGTTCTATTCTCCTATTGCCTGAAAGAGGTCTGCCTGGACCTTTTCGGTACTGTCATGCATAGTGGCTAGCATGTTTGACACAGAATGTAAGCCATAATGTTGTCTACATGGCTGTTTCTGTGGTCCGCATGTGCATCACCAGCACATGGATATATAACAGCAGAACATGTATACCATCAAACCTATGATCATCATGTATGTCATCTCCAGATAGATGTTAAATGTACCTACCTTCATAGCAGCAAAATTGAATAAATACCAAAAGACTTATTCCTCACTATTCTCTCTGTCAGTTAGCCACATTAACACTCACTTGTGCGCATGTTCTTCCATTTCATCCCTGCACTTCCTTCTTACTCTCTTCCTTTCCCTTTCCCTATGCTAAATCTGTCAGTATTGTAACTGTCTGCATCATATGATACAAATCTAAACTTTATTTGTAAATACTGTTGATATTGTCACTATCTGCTTCATATGATTAACAACCAGTAACTGTATACTTGAAATGGGCGGGGTTCAATGGCAGTTAATGCACGTAATGTTTCAATGCTTAAAATATCTTCCTGTCCACATATAATTTTTTGTACAGTCTGAATCTTTCTATGCCATTTATTGTGGGTTACTTTGACCGAGTACTGTAACCTCCAAACTCTGAATCATATATCTCTAAACAACTTTTGGTCAGTGTTAATTTTATATATGACAGACTGCCTGTAACTCTGAGTTTGTGGACATTTTTGGATTTAGATTTTATTTGTTTTATTCTTATTACTTGCTCCAAGCCACTAAGCAGGACTGAGGCAAGTCCAGTTTAGACCAGTGCATTACCCCAGTAAATAAAAATGAAATAAATAAATAAATAAATAAATAAATTAATTAATTAATTATAGTTTGAGTGCAGCTGGGAGCTCCAGGCTGGTCGATGATTTGAGCAGGTTTCATCTCCTCTGGTTGTACTGGACACAGAGCCCTGCAGTATCTCTGCACATGCCATATGCGCTGTGCTGGAAATGACAGATTCCATGACAGCCATGGAAGAGGCACTTGATATGTGACTGCCGATCATCTCCTGGTTTAATTTCTCCAGGTCTTCTAGGTTTCTAATACCATGACAGAAATGGGCCCCATTTCTAAATTAGGGTATGATTAAAGTTCATGAAATTACTATTGTTTCAGTCTGTGATATTAGCCAAAAGTTCTATTTACAGCACCCGCACTGTACCCAGAACTGACTCCTTCTGTAGTTCATATGGAGTTACATGCATTGGTAGCATATCTAGGTAAGACTGTAAGTTCTTTTTTATGAGACCTGTTGTTCCTGCTACTATTGGAACAATCTGGGCATTTCCTCATTGCTCTCACGTCTGCCTACAAATCCTGGTATTTTATGACTTTGTGTCTCTCTGTATGCAAGACACTATAATCACTGGGTGTAGCAATGTCAATAATCAGTGGAACTTTTGTCTTTTTTCTTGTACCATTATATGTGGTTTTCTCTCATCTGCTTTATGAACTGTTGGTAACAGATGATGCCATATATATATATATATATATATATATATATATATATATATATATATATATATATATATATATATATATACACACAAACATCATCATTCTCTACAAGGCTCACTGGGTCATGGTTCCAATGCTTTTTAACTACTTCAATATTATAGTGTTTGCACCATCCCCAGTGGAACAGTCTTGCCGCATTATTGTGACTTTCAATATACAGGCTCTCTTCCATGAATGTATCACACCCAGCAATATATGTGACTGTTTCCAGTTCTTTTTTACAGAACCTTCATTTGTCAGCTTCTCCCACATGATCAATGGGCCAGCATTATTAATCTTTTATCTTTTGGCTTCAATTCACCTTTTGGTTTCAATTCACCTGTCTTTAACCATTCCTACATCAAATCCTGATTGACACGAGGTTGTTCCAGGAGATCTCTGTACTTGCGACAATATTTATACCTTTTTCACATTTCTTTCCGTTTTATCTGATCCTTCTCCTTTATATTCTTTTGTTTGTTTTTTGGCACATTCACTTACTGTCTAATTTTTGTCAATTTCTGATTTGATCTCAACCACTTCTGTGGCTCTGCTCGACAGTGGCACAGGAAGATAATTTCTTGGGTGGCAAAAGCCAGGGTACCTTTTTAGCAGGGTTTGTATAGGCCCTAGGGCCGATGGCCTAGTACGTATCTATGAACCTATTCCTGCTTGACACAAAATGCTTCTTCTAAACGAAGCAGAGAGGTCATCATCCTCTCCTCTTATTTTAAAACTTTCACTGTCTTTGGATCTGATGAGGTCAGCAGATATGTATGAATTCCCATGAATGAAGATCTATACATGTAATCAATTTTGAGGAGGCTCGTACCTCCTTCAGAATGAGGAATATATAATCTTGGTATACACTGATTTGTATATATCATTTGATAATGATGTGCCACTGGTCATGTCTGTTGCGCCCACAACACTATCCATAGCTGGGCACATAAATCAAGCTGTATTAGGTACAGTGTCCTGAACATTAGCCGATGTACCTGCAATGGTGCCAGTATAACTTTTTGCCCTCACCACCGTCTTGATACGAAATTAACACTCATGTCTAGAACACAAGTATCATAGAACACTATTAAGTATCAGAGAACACTATTAACTTATCAGACATCAGTACATATCTTTCCACCTTACAACTGGACATTTCTAACAACACTACACTTAGATGAAGCAGCACACGAATTTAATGAAATCTTCCTTGCTATACTAAATGAACATACTTCATTCAAAAAAAATTTGAACCTTGCTCTCCAACTATCACACAAAACTAAACTAATGAGACTAAGGGACAAAGTCTGGAAATCATTAAAAACTCAAAAAGTCAAGAAAATCTGCAATACTTACGGCATCTCAGGAAAATAACCAAGCATAGCATAAAACTGGACTGAAAAGTTACTACTGTAACATATAGGAAACTCACCAAAACAATCCAAAACTCTTTTGGGCATCCATCACAGACTTACTTCACCTAGGTCAGAATTCAGAAAAAAAATAAAATTCACCATAAGATCCATCAGCAAATATAGCTGACAAGTATAGTAATCACTTTATACAATCCATCACCTCAGTACTAAAAACAACATTACACGTGATTCAAAACCTTTGCTATAATCCAACTCTCATTCTGCCCATTTCCCCCTAAAAACCTGTATGCACCTTATTAGTAACACACACACACACACACACACACACACACACACACACACACACACACACACACACACACACACACACACACACACCTCCTCAAACTGAAAAATATGACCCTGGCCACACAGTTTTCCACTAGAATATGTGAAAACAGCTGCTGAGGGCCTTGCCTACCCCATAACCATCCTAATAAATAAATCCATTAAGATGCATACCCATTTAGTGCATTAATTAGCTCAATGTAAATGACCTTCTTTCACAAAACACAACATAGCTTTTGACCCACCTGTAGCACCACCACATCCTTACTACACTTTACTGATACCATCAATAGAAACAGGGATTCCAGCAATCTAGTTTCTTCCCTATTTGTTGACTTGTCGAAAGCAAGCTGTCTTCTCTAGTCATCTCTTACCTCTCTATTCTGGTTTAAAAGCTACTTATCAGACCACTACCAAACTGGCATTGAATATGCTGATGATTCTATATTAATCTACTCTGTCCCGGCCCTGAACAGATTGGAAGAACTGATTCAAGAATCCCTCACATCCATTGAAACCTGACTAGACAACTCACAACTACTACTGAAACCCCCCAAAAATAAGCTGCTCCTTTTCACTCCTATATCAGACTTGCAGAGTAAAGATCAGTTTAACATCACCTCATCCAACAACACTAAATTAGACATTACACCGCACACTAAACTTCTTGGAATTGCAATAGATGATAAAATGAAATATGATCCCATATACAAGTAATAGTCAAAAACCCACAGGAAAAGCTTGGCCTGTTGTATAGAGCTAAAGTTTTCGCCATGGATAAAACCAGAGAAACAATTGCAAAAACCTGCTTACTCCCATACTGCCATGCACCTCTCAAGTCTTCACAAACCTGCTACCACTCCAGGGAACAAAACTCAAACAAAGTTATAAAAAAATTACAACATTTTCCTCAAATTTCATTTACTGTATCCACCACTGCTACAGTTTCTACCACTCACAGAGTGCTACAGCATTCTGATTTATGTTAGCAAAAAAAAAATCCTTATTATTTCATCGAAAGAATAGATCATCGAATGACATTTCAAAATGTATTTTATTCAGCATGCCATTTGCTGAACCGTTTTGACTGAGATTGCATTATGATAGGGATCAGGAAATTTGCCCTTTCCCCAATGTAGTGCGATCTCAGAGTTGTTATCTATAATTAGCATGGGAGAGGAGGTGTGGATTCGATGAACAGCATTTCTGATGAAATGCCATTCAATGATCTGATGTTTCAATGATTTAATATAAACTCTCTCTCTCTCTCTCTCTCTCTCTCTATATATATATATATATATATATATAAAACTCTCTCTCTCTATATATATATATATTATTTATTTTTTATTTTTATTTATTTATTTATTTAAATTTGTTGACCGGGAGTGTCCGACTGGACGTGGGTCCATTTTCAGCGGAGGCCCGGGGAGAAAAGCTCCACAGTAAAATAAACAGACAGTAGTTACATTGGATTACATAGTGATTAACAATTTAACACAGAAATTACTTACAACATATTTACAGATGAAGAATATAGTACATCAGTAGACAACTAGAATCTTTATCTGTGAAGTACATAACAGGCATTAACAAATGTAACAATGAGAAGTTCCTGCTGTATAATAAGTACTAGGCTTATGAGCATCTGACCTTGCTATCATCAAGGTAGCTAGTGGAGGTGAAAGAAAGGTAGTAGTTGGATGGGGTGGATGATATTAGAGTGGGAGTTGCAAGGGCATAGCCAGCATGTTTTTAGGTGCACTTGCTTATATATATATATATATATATATATATAAGTGTGTGTGTGTTTTTGTGTGCATGTGTGTGTGTCTGTATGTCTATGTGGGTGTACACACACACACACACACACACACACACACACACACATATATATATATATATATATATATATATATATATATATATATATGCTTTTAAACTGTAGCAAACTGCTTGCTACATTACAAGCAGATGTTACAGTTTCCATCATGTATGGAGGGATACATTCCCTTACCCGCACTGTAGTACGATCTCCACAACAGTCATTCCCCCACGACTCACTCTGGCTGCAGGCATACATATGCGGAAGTGCTTTTTCAGTTAAAAGCACTTTCGCTTAAGTATGTCTGGCCATTAAGCCTTTGGTGAAAAGCACCGTCGAGCATCAGTCTGAGACCTATATACATATATATATATATGTACATTTCCTTTTAAACTGTAGCAAACTGATTGCTGCATTTATAGCAAGCAGTTGCTACAGTTAGACCACACACAAAGCACTACAGCATTCAGCTTTGTCTGTAGTTGTACTATCAGCATTTAAAATCAGTATGCATTGTTACTAAATCATGATTGGGAACATCTGACCATACCGCTAACACTTTGAGTCTGGGGCAGCTTTTCCCTTCTCCCCACCCTTATTTCATTAGTGTTCTATGTGTATTGTCTTTAAAGGTAAGGTAAATAGAAATGCACTAGCAGTTTATTGTTTTGGAGATCATCTTGGAAAACTACAGCTTTTAGCAAAGTAATTGTATTACCTAATTTGCAATCATCAGCATATCTGGCTACCAGTTAGCCATTTCCTACTTTTATGTCTGAGAAGAATACTTCAAAATTAAGTGTCTGCACTGATTATTCCTGTTGGGACAGAGAGGTAATCCCCTGGGTTATTGCATTGTACTAAAGGAAAAAAAAGTGTGAACCAAAGGAAAAAAAAAATGGAAAAAAATGTAGGCCGGCCACCACAGCGTAAAAAGATAAAACTAGTTTATTAAGCAGGTTAGCACTTTTGCAGGGCTACAACTTCTTCAGACCATAAAACAAAGAAAATGAGTCATTTATTAAAAAGAAAAAAATAATAAAAACACACCAAAAAGAACTAATCAAAAGAGAACTAATGAGAAAGTAGAGCCACTTATGGATCAAAGCCTCCCCTTCAAAACAGGCTTAAGGGGAAGAGTGTTACTCAAACCAGGTATTCTGTGTGCTTGAAGAGCAATAATCCATTTGAGCTTCATTTTCTCAATAAAATTATTAAAATCACCACCTCTAATATTGGGTGAGAACAACTGTAAGACCCAAAAACTAAACCTATTGTGTCCTGGACAGGAAGCAGTACGTGAAGCTAATGCATTAGTCAAGGTTAAATTATATATACTGTTGACATGCTCTAAAATCCTATCTCTAAATTGCAGTGTGGTCTTACCAACATAAAAACAAGAACACATGCAGCAAGTAGCTAAATAAACTAAATTTCTGCTACTACAAGTAGCAAAAATCCTGGGAGAAAAAAACCTGGGGAAAAAATCATTGCATTGTATTGCTTAATATATACAGCCATTGCTCAAATCAACATCTTTTCATTTATGAAATCTTTAATATATTAGCTAACCACCCAAGTCATCTGTACATCATATGTGGGGACATGGTACACTTTTTTAAACCCAGATAAAGATAGGTTGCATAACGAAAACAGGCAGTCTCAACCAGGGACGTCAGGAGGCAGACGCACTGTACTGATTTCAGTACAACTTTTTTAAAAGAGGGGGTAGCTTTTTAAAAAAAAAAATGTACATACATATTTCTTCCTTTTTAAAGGGTGTTGGCTCCTTTAAGGAGTATACCAGCCAGTCGGAAGTGAGCTCACGTCATGTCCGGCTGGCTGCGAGCGGGAAATGTGCAGTAGTGAGCGAGCGAGTAGAAGAAGACGATCGCAAATGGATTATCGCTGCGAAGAACTGTAGTTGAACTTTCACTGCAAGCAGGAAATGTAGTTGGACTTGGAAGGCAATCACGAACAGATTATTAGGTAAGAGAGTGTGTGTACAGATTTGTGTGTTGGATGGCAATCACGAACAGATTTGAGAGAGTTTATGTAATGAGTGAGATTGGAAGGCAATCGTGTGTGAGATTGGAAGGCAAGAGTGTGTGTGTGTGCGTGTGTGTGTGTGTGTGAGATTGGAAGGCAAGTGTGTGTGTGTGTGTGTGTGTGTGTGTGTGAGATTAGAAGGCAAGTGTGTGTGTGTGTGTGTGTGTGTGTGTGTGTGTGTGTGTGTGTGTGTGTGTGTGTGTGTGTGTGTGTGTGTGTGAGATTGAAATTGGAAGGCAAGTGTGTGTGTGTGTGTGTGTGTGTGTGTGGAAGGCAAGTGTGTGTGTGTGTGTGTGTGTGTGTGTGTGTGTGTGTGTGTGTGAGATTGGAAGGCAAGTGTGTGTGTGTGTGTGTGTGAGATTGGAAGGCAAGTGTGTGTGTGTGTGTGTGTGTGTGTGTGTGTGTGTGTGTGTGTGTGTGTGTGTGTGGAAGGCAAATGTGTGTGTGTGTGTGTGTGTGTGTGTGTGTGTGTGTGTGTGAGATTGGAAGGCAAGTGTGTGTGTTTGTGTGTGTGTGTGTGTGTGTGTGTGTGTGTGTGAGAGAGAGATTGGAAGGCAAGTGTGTGTGTGTGTGTGTGTGTGTGTGTGTGTGTGTGTGTGTGTGTGTCTGATTGGAAGGCAAGTGTGTGTGTGAGATTGGAAGGCAAGTGTGTGTGTGTGTGTGTGTGTGTGTGTGTGTGTGTGTGTGTGTGTGAGATTGGAAGGCAAGTGTGTGTGTGTGTGTGTGTGTGTGTGTGAGATTGGAAGGCAAGTGTGTGTGTGTGTGTGTGTGTGTGTGTGTGTGTGTGTGTGTGTGTGTGTGTGTGTGAGATTGGAAGGCAAGTGTGTGTGTGTGTGTATGTGTGTGTGTGTATGTGTGTGAGATTGGAAGGCAAGTGTGTGTGTGTGTGTGTGTGTGTGTGTGTGTGTGTGTGAACATCCCCCCACATAATACACCTGCTGGCTATAGTTGTTCAGGCTCAAACCCTGTACCTTTGCTTCAGGGTAAGAAGAGCCTAAAGTCCCTAGCCACCACCATTTCTGAACTTTGTTCAGATTTGCTTTTCTAATGGTTGTCAGCTATGGTGAGAAGTGAGAACTGAAGTTGTATTTCCCCCATTATTGTTTTTGTTGTTTGTCCAGGTTTTTGTGCTAAGGTGTGAAGTGAGAACTGAATTTGTATTCCCTCATTATTGGCTTTGTTTGTCCAGATTTTTTGTGCTAAGAGGTTGAGAGCTATCTAAATGATAGCCATTAAGTTTGTCTTCCTATTTTTCAAATTGCTGATTTAGCATAGTGGTATGTTGCACTGAGTGTAGTGCATATAGTTCTGGGTTCAAGACATGCATGGTGATAACACAGCATTTTATTCTAGCAATTTTCCAAAATTATACAAGCAATGTTAAAAATGTGTCCCTGGTTTTTGGGCTTTTGTCCCCCCCCAATAAATGTTGGCTTTTTCCAGGTTTCTTGTGTTGCAAAGTTCAGAGATACAGCTGAGTGTTGACATTTTACAAGGAGCTGAGTGCTGCAGGGGAACTAAAGTTTAGTGCTGCTTATGCTGAGTCTGCTTATACTGTTACTAGCACAACAGGTAGTGTACTTGCTTTTGATGCAGAAGGCTGTGGGTTCTTCACCCACAGGAGGTAGATGCATTGCTGATACTGTACTGTGTTGTAAAGGGGGGTAGATGCTGCAGTCCGTTTTGGTGAAGATATCTAGTAGTAACTATGAACCTGTTATCAGTTTGCCATCCATTCCCTATTGCAATATTACTAGCGTATCATTGTTTTTAATGCAACATAGGAAATTTATTCCTCAAGGGCAACAGGCACTTTATTTGTAGATGAAACCATGAAATATAAAGTTGTTTGCTAGCAGCAGCCTCTTCATTAGTTACAGATTTCTTTAATGTGGAATTATGTAGATGGCTTTTACTACTTCAGAGATTGTGCATATTTACTGATACTGGTGGACTGTAGAGGTTTGAGTAGACTTTTATGATGGAAATGTTATGAATTGGGCTGTTTTTGTCATTATTGGTGCATGCATTTTGTTTCATTGTTTACTGGAAATATGTTCAAAACAATAAATTTAAAACGCTCTCTAACAACTATACTGTATTGTACAAGGAATATAATTTAATACAATCAGGAAGGTGTATCAAAGAGCACGTGTATGTTTCATGTGCAAGGGGCCTATGATTTGAAAACAGCGAAGATTAATCTGCCACTGGCAAAATGTATTTTCTTTGAATGTGGGTTTCAATGCTGTTTCAATTAATGTGAGTTTCAAGGGCAGAGAAGTTATAATGCTAAGTCTAGTTTCATTGTGAGACTGCATTGCTTTGTTTATCAGATATTTATTGGTGTTCTTGCTGTAAAATGCAAAATAAAACTTTTCTGGCAAATCATTTAGGAATGAAGTGACTAAATAATGGCAGACGTTAAGTTTCAGACATCATAATCTTCAGAAAAATGCATGCTAAAGCAAGACCTGATATTCTATCAACTGTCTTAAGTTTATACAAGATCAATTTTTAGTACTATTTGTATGTTCCCCCAATATATTTTGGAATAAACTGTGGAGGGTTTACTTTTATAAATAACTGTAATGATCAGAGTTATACATTACTTTTATTTCAGAAATGCATGTAGATTCTCTAATTTTGTCAGCTGCTCAAGTTAAAACTGTGCTCCATATTAAAATGGTGTCCCTTCTTTGACAAGTTAATACCTGGAGACCTCAGTGGACCAAAATCTGGTTTGAACAACGTAAATCCCTTGGATATAACACCAAATCTCTTCCCTTTTTAAACCTAAATCAGAAAGCTTTATTCACAAAGAACTTACACCCATTAATTAAGCATATGATCCTAAGGATCTACTTCATAACACTGACAAGCGAAAACACCGACAACAAGATCAACGACACCACAAAACCGAAAGTTCAAAAACATGAAAGTTCACATGCCCGACAAACCACAATCCCGACAGTCAACAAAACAAAACAAATTCCTTTTCTGAAAAACACACACACAACACAGGCACACCAAAAACCTTACAAACCGACACTAAACCTTACATACACAACTATCTATGCACTAACCTTAACCCAAACCCTAACCCTAAGGTCTGTCACTATCACACATTTACCTTACCCACACCCTAACCCTAAAGTCTGTCAGTATTGCACACTTACCTTACCCGCACTCTAACCCTAAAGTCTGTCACTATCGCACACTTACCTTACCCGCACCCTAACCATAAAGTCCATCACTATTGCACACTTACCCGTACCCTAACCCTAAAGTCCGTAACTATTGCACACTTACTTTACCTGCATCCTAACCCTAAAGTCCGTCACTATCGCATACTTACACAGTCGCACTCATTTCGCATGTCGGTGTTTTCAGCGTCGGAATTTTGAACTGTCGATTATTTCCATTGTCGGTCTTCTGGTGTCGGTGTTCTCGTTGTCGGCATTTCCAGCTTTTGTTGTTCTCAGGTAGACCCGATCCGAACTAATCAAAAGTTATTCAAATCAATACTATTTAATGCTCTTGCCTTTATACAACTGCTCCACATAAATCCTAACCTACTAATAAATAATGAACCCCTAAATCTAACAAACTACTACCTGATAAAATATCTTACAATATGGGAAATTTACAAATGGAAAGAATCCAATATACTGCAGCTAAGATTGAAACCCAACCTCCCTAAGAAATATGCTATCATTCTTAGCCAAATCCATTATCTTATAAATGCTAAATTTTCACAAACTAATGTCGACCTGCAGGACATTAACTTAGTAAAACTAATATTAAAAAATCTTGCAACTAAAGGGAAAACAATCTCTAGGATGTATAAACTTGTAACAAGCATAAAATTCCAGAATTCTCTACTATTCTCAACTTATTGGCAAGGGAAAAAACAATTACTTACTGCAGAACACAAAAGACTGGCCATTGAAAATACGGTCAAGTTTATTCCCTTTAAGAGGCTGCTATACACACCAATTATGATAAATAACAATGTTTATTTTACCCCATCAAAGCTAAATAAGTTCAATCCCAAATTTTCGCCCATATGCCCACACTGCCCAAACCAAACAGCTGATATTCTCCATGTTATGTGGAATTGTAGTAAGGTACACAACCTATGGTGCGCTTTAAGAGCTAGATTAGAGAAGATGGGATATGAAAAAATAACCCTGTCATAGGAGACGGCTATATTGCATACCAACACAAATGAACTTCCAAAAATGTTAAAACATATCCTTATCACAATGTGTGCCCTTATCAAATTTTACATCACAAAAAATTGGACTGTCGCATCTCCAATCAAATGGGAAGACTTTAGCAAACTAGCTATTAAATATATCTCATCTCACAAATTAGTTTATACAACAACAAAACAAAAGCATTACTATCAGAAATATTGGGGTTATCTATTAGATGTAATTCTCAAGAATTAAAGATAGTCTGACCTGCTAAAACAAACCTATATTAAGCAAAGCTTGCAATATAAGCAGCTGATCTCCTTTTCTGTCTATACACCTAAATACTTTCCCTAGTATACCTATCTACAACAAGTGATTGAATTTCTTCCGCTATCTCTTTATAAACCATGCCCCTTATTCCATATCTCATCTTTCAAATTATGTTAAGAAGTATTTCTCTCCTTTGTTTGCTGATGTAGTGATGTAGTGTACATAGTGTATACATTTAGTTGTTGTGTCTTTCGGCTTTTCCCGGTTAGGGGTCGCCACAGCGGAACTCCGATCCGCTAATGATTGGCAGTAGATTTTTATGTGCCGAGTTGCCAGCCCTGACGCACAACCTTCAATGAAGGTACGCCCATTCACGCATGTCTCCACACAGAAGACGCTCTAGCTGAGAATCGAACAGGACAACGTCTTACTGTAAGGCGACAACGCTACCGCAGCACCACCACCGCAGTTAGTGTATATATATATATATATATATATATATATATATATATATATATATTTAGTATTTAGTTTATATGGTTGTTTTTTATGTACTGTCGACTTTTGTTTTTGATATGTTGTATTACTGTTATTACTGAAAAACTGAATAAAGAATTTTTGGAAAAAAAACACTAGTTTACCATTGACTTACATGGGGCTTGACACTTAGTTGTTTTAATTTGTAAACTTCTTCCTTATGTAGTTTGGCATGAAAAAGCCTCACTGAAGTCAAGATGAGTAGCACAAACTGCAGCTCTTCATCAAATGCTTCTGTTACTTCTTAAGGAATGACACATGATTCCAAAGGTAACAAGCCCATACTATTCCATATGTTACAGAAGCCTCTTAGCACAGGAAATCTTGACAAAATAATGGGTGAAGAAAGGCCCTAGAAAAGGGACACATTTTAAGTATTGGTTATAAACTTACAATGTTGAACAAGTTTTGTGTTAGCATATATTTTCTGAAGCTTCTAAAGTCTAAAACTTGAATGTGTGTCATTATTTAATGGCATCAGTACTCAGGGATTTGCCAGAAAACCACAAGTTTTATGATGAACAAACCAAAATAATACGCAAAAAAATCTAGACATGCTGCAAAAATCTGATTAGTTGAGAGGTATGGTCCCATGTGTCACTTTAGATAAGTGCTCCACCATTTTTCATTTCTCCAAGTCTTTTGGGTTTCCAATACCATGATGGGAATGGACCCCATTCCTAAGTCAAAGTACAATTAAAGATCATGAAATTAGTACTGTTCCACTCTTTGAAGTTAGCCAAAAGTGCTCTTCGCAGCACCTGCAATGTACCCAGTAATGACTCCTTCTGCAGTTTGTACGGTGTTACATGAATTAGTAACATATCTAAATACGATTGTAAATTATTTTTTATAAGACCAGTTGCTCCTACTACTATTGTAACTGTCTGGGTATCTTTCTTCCATGTGGCTCTCATTTCTACCTGCAGATCAAGGTATTTGATGACTTTGTGTCTCTCTGTACGCAAGACACTGTAGTCACTAGGTGTGGTGATTTCATTGATCGATGCTACTTTTGTCTTCTTTTCTTGGACAATTATATCTGGTTTTCTAGCATCTATCTTTTGAACTGTTGGTATTGGATGGTCCCATGTGATATAAACACCATCATTTTCTATGATTCTTTGTTTCCAGTGTTTTTCAGCCACTTTGATACCATAATGTTTGCACAACCTCCAGTGTAACAGTCTCGCCACATTATCATGCATTTCAGTATACAGTCCCTCTGTCATTAGTGCGTCGCAACCAGCAACAAGGTGTGTGACTGTTCCCAATTCAGTTTTACAAACCCTACATATGCCTGTTTCTCCCACATGTTCAGTGGACTTTGTAAACCAGTGTGTATGTAGCCCACTATCTTGGGCTGCCAATATTAACCTTTCAATTCTTGATGTGGATTCACTTCTCCTTAACCATTCCTGCATTCATTCTTGATCAACATGAGGCTCTTTCAGAAGTTTTCTATACCTGCAACTATATTTATGTTTTTTCCACATTTAGGTTCATAGGTTCATAGGTGGGTACTAGGCTATCTGCCCAAAGGCATTTATAAGCCTAGCCAGAATGTGTTGGCTTTCACCACCCCCTTAGATTAGTTCCCTGTGCCTCTGTCCAGCAGAGCCATTGAAGTGATCCCCGAGGTAAACTTTCTGTTTCCCATCCACTCACCAAGGTTTCTTTTGAAGAGTGTTAGCAGGGAGCTCTGCCTAATGTAGATTGGGATCTTGTTCTAAAGCATGGGAAGTCTCTGGGACAGGAATCTATCCCTCCAGCACGTCCTATTTATTGTTGTGGTGAGGTTTAGATCCCTAGAGTGTGTGGCTCTAGGGGATAAGGTTTTCTTTAGGTGGAGCATGTCCATCAATTCTGGGTTGGACATGGCCTTGTATGTCAGGCAGAGATCACCTCTGTGTAGGCAGTATGCAACCGAGTACAACTGGAGTTTCTTCAGTCGAGTTGCATAGGGCATCTGTTTGAGGCCAGTGATCCTCTTGGTGAGGTACTTCTGTGGTCTTTCCAGCTGTTGCAGGTGTCTTGTAAGGTACATCCCAAATGGGGTGTTGTACTCTATGATGGGTCTGATGAGTAGAGGGGCACAGTGACCTCTTTTGATCTGGATGCAAACCCTTTTGTGATTAGGTGGGCCACATAGAAGGATTTTCTAACCACTTTGGCAATGTGATTATCAAAGGTGAGATTACTATCTACTTGGGTCCCCAAATCCCTTATTACGTCTTCCGTATTTAGGGGACTACCACCTATGTGGTAGTTTGTGGGTACTTTGTTTTTTCCTAAGAGGATGACTATGCACTTTTTGGCATTTATCTTGAGGCCATGATTTTGACACCAGGTATCCATCTCAGTGAGACCCTTTTGGAGGATGTCTGTGTCAGCTGGAGAGTCAATTATAGCCCCTAGTTTGCAGTCATCTGCGAACCTGGTCAGCCATAGTCCTCCTGTGCTTGCCTGTACTTCTGAGAAGTATATGCCGAACAGGAGGGGTCCTAGAACTGTGCCCTGGGGAATGCCACTTTTAACCGGTTTAGAGTTGGAGCTCTCACCATGTGGGTTCTGTCCGTGAGCCAGTTGGCAACCCATCTTGTGACATAGGGGTTTATGTTCAGGCTAGTGAACTTGTCAATAATACCAGAATGGGGAATGGTGTCAAAGTGAGGTCTAGGTAGGCTGTGTGTACCACCTTTCCCTCGTCTATAGCTTTGGTAACTGTCTCAAAGAAGTCCACCAGGTTTAGGAAGCATGATCTGCCCTTAACAAAGCCAAACTGGGTAGGGTCCAGTGTTTGGAGGCTCCCAATGTCTCTGTTATTGAGTTCCATGATGATGCACTCCATAGCCTTGCAGACCAAGCTAGTCAGGCTTATAGGGCGATAGTTCCCAGGGTCTGTTGTGGCTCCACCTTTGTGGAGCAGAATAACCGTTACTGTGTGCCACTCTATGGGTATGTAGCCTGTGGAGAGGCTGAGTTTGAACAGTCTGTTTAGGTGAGGGGTTAGTTCGTCTTTGAGGCAGCCTGGGACACAGTCTGGTCCCATTGATGCTGTGTTTTTGGCTTTGAATAGGGTTGTTTTAGCCTGAGTGTCTGTGATTTCAGGGACTCTACATTCTTCTGGTATGGTTATGGGCCCTTTTGGGGGTGAAGTTTGTCTTGAACCTGTCTGCCAGGATGTTGGCGATATCATTCGGTTCAGTGTATTTTGTGCCATTCTGCACTAACTCTGAGCAGATCTGAGCATTGCCACTTAGATTATTTACATAGCTAAAGAATGCCTTGTGTTTATCTTTGGAGTCCTTGGCAATTTTTCTTTCAAAGCTCGCCTTGGATGATTTTATGAGGGAGCGTCGTTTCTTGCTGATACTGATCAGGGATGTCTTCCCTTCTTGGGATTTTACTCTTTTCTGTACTAGTTTCCTCCTTCTATTGTATAGCTTGTTTATGGCAGGAGTCTACAAGACTGGTTTCCTTTTCTTGGAGGAGTGAGTCTTGGTTTTACTTGGGATGGCACGATCCATGCATTCTTGTAGCTGCCCGTAGAATGCATTAGTAAAGGATTTTGCAGCTTGGACAGTGTTATCCTTCAGCATGGGGGCTTTGAACCGTTCCACCTTGGTCTTAAGTAATGTGAAGTTTGCTTTTGAAAAGTTTTTATGGTGGTTTCTTGCCTTCCCATCTGGTCCTTCACTTTATATTCATTTTTTTGTTTTTTAGCACATTCAGTTGCTGCCTGACTTTTATCTACTTCTGGTTTGACTTCCATTCTTGCTTGACGTCGATTTGCTTCTGATAAATTAAGCAGAGATGTCATCTTAGATTTATTCTCCTCATGTTTCAAAACTTTCACTACATTTGGATCTTGTGAGGTCAGTAGATATGTGTGGAGTCCCACAATTGCAGATCTATACATGTAATCAATTTCAAGGAAGCCCATCCCGCCTTCGGAAAGGGGAATATATAATCTTGGTATACACTAATTTTTATAAATCATTTGGTGAGTATGAAGCATCCTTCTTGTTTTAATATCCAGTCTATCCTATACTTTTTGGGGCCAGTCAATAACTCCAAAACTATAAGTTAGGACAGGAAGAGCAAACTGATTTACAGCTTGGATCTTGTTCCTAGATGATAATTCTGTTTTCAGGATTAATTTAAGTCTTCTAAAGTACTCTTTACTGAGTTTTATTCACATTTGTTCACATTTTATTGCTGATCCTTCATTAGTTCCCAAGTATTTATACACTCCCTCTTGCTCAAGTTCTTTTATATCACATTCTTGTCCCAAACTGATGTTTTCCTGGTACTGCAGTTTTCCTTTTGTAAAGGTCGCTTTTGCACATTTATCAAGACGAAATGACATTCCAGTATCATCTGAAAAAGTTTTGGCAACATGCAGCTGTGCTTTCAGTTCCTCATCTGATGAGCTATACAGTTTTAAATCATCAACAAAGAGAAGATGAGAAGTGATTAGGCGTTGTTGTTTTCTAGGAGCCACATTGTAGCCATGGCCTAAGCTGTTAAGTAAACAGCTTAATAAATTAATGACAAGTCAGAATAACAACCACGACAAAGAGTCAACCTGGAATATCCCCCTTTGAATTTTTATCCCTGGTATAATAATCTGTCCTTTATCATGGCTTAATTGCAAAGTGGTCTGCCACTGTTTCATGGTTACTGTAATGTAATCAAGCAGTGTAGGGTGTATCTTATACATTTTTAAAAACTCTTTTATCCATGAATGTGGGATACTATCAAATGCTTTTTTGTAGTCAATCCATGCCATACTTAGATTCTTCCCCTTCTTACAGTTCTCCACTATAACTTTGTTTAACAACAAATGAACCTTTGTTCCATATGACTTTCTTTTATTGCCCTTTTGTTCTACTGCCATAATTGAGTTTTCTTCTAAATGACTATAAACTCTGTCGGCGTCAATTCCCGTGTATAGTTTATACGTCATTGGAAGACAAGTTATTGGACTATAATTTTTAGGGTAGCTTGCAGGTTCTCTCTTGTAAGAGCATTGTTTTCCTGTTGATAACCAGTGTGGTGTGTATTCGGGGTGCGCATATAAATAGTTCTTACTCATGGCTAAATCCTCATGCAAAGAAGTTAATACTTTAAGCCAAAAAGTTAGATACTGCATCTGGGCCTGGGGTTTACCAATTGGAGGCTTTTCTTAACTTTATTTCAGTCTCTCTGGCTGTTACGTCATCCCATTTCATATCCTGTACTTTTAAATTATTCTTTCTTTTACTTCTTCTATCCATTTAGCATCTTTGTTATGTTCCAGGGGATCTTCATAGATACTTCTCCAAAATGTATCTACTTCCTCTTTTTTTGGTGGATTTTCAATTCCTTTTACCTTATTTCCCAGTTCTCTATAAAACTTTTTTGGGTCATCAGTAAATTGCTTATTTTGTGCTTTTCCCCTTATATTTATTTTCGTAAGTGTGATTAGTGCTATTATGACTCTCTTCATGATGTTACATGTAATACCAGTCAGAATGATTGTTTTAAAAATTGTTTTGGTTTGATGTAAGCCCTTTTCATGAATTGGCACTACTATAGCCTGTTTCCCAAGTCAAGGATGCGATCATGTGCTAACATTTTGTTTGACATAATTTATAAGGGAACACCTTCCACAGACCCAGGGAATTACACACCCATAAATCTGACCGGCCCCATATGCAAAGCTATGGAAAGACTTGTCATGAAATTAATCAATCAGGACATAGGGAGCATCCAAATACTGGACCCATCTCAGTTTGCATTCATTAAGGGCAAGTCATGCTTATTCAGCTGGGAGGACTTTTTTTTTTTATTAAGGTCACCAAAGCAATGGAAGAAGGCAAAATGCTACACATTGCATGCTTTTACTTAGCCAAAGCTTTTGACTCAGTACCCCATTCAGGCATATTAGAAAAGCTAAATAGACTGGGAATAAACCCCTGTGTCACCCACTGGACTTATACTGGCTCACAGATATGAAGCTGATAATCAGAATTTGAGAAGTTATCTCCACAAAGAGACCAGTCACCAGTGGAGTCCCCCAGGGTTCTGTGCTGGGAACTTAGTTTCATATTTAGGTACTAAGCTATCGGCCCAAGGGCCTATGTAAGCCTAGCCAACAAGGTTCACTGGCTTACATCACTCAAGACAGTTATTTTCCTGTGCCACTGTCGAGCAGAGACTCAGAAGTTAACCCCGGGGTGTATTTCCTATTTCCCATCCACTCATCAAGATTTTTCTTGAAGAGTGCTAATGAAGAACTTTGCTTGACATAGATGGGTAGCCTGTTCCAGAGTATGTGACGTCTCTGGGACAGGAATCTATCCCTCCAGCAAGTCCTGTTTATTGTGGTGACAAGGTTTAGGTCCCTAGAGCATGTAGCTTGGAGGGATTGGGATTTCTGTAGGTGTAGCATGTCCAACAGCTCTGGGTTTGACATAGCTTTATATGTTAGGCAGAGATCACCTCAGAGTAGGCGATATGCTACGGAGTAAAGCTGGAGTTTTTTGAGGCGGTCAGTGTAGGGCATTTGTTTGAGACCAGTAATCCTCTTTTTGAAGTACTTCTTTGGCCTTTCCAGCTGCTGCAGATGTCTTGTGAGGTACATGCCAATGCAGTAATTTCCTATTTGGCATCTATTTTCTGAAGTAATAGGCAGTACCAAAGGGCTCTGGCTGACTAAGTTTACAGATGACTGCTAGCAAAGAACAGTCATTGAATCCCTAAATGACTTAGCCATCATGCAGGAAGGTTTGCAGCAGATAAATAACTAGTGCTAAAATCATGGACTGAAACTAAGTGCCAAAAATGCATTATTATATCCTTTGGGAATTCATCTACATCAGAAAATTACTGCATTGGCCATGCACAGTAAGAGTTGCCCCAGCTGTTCAGTATTTGGGAACTTACATGGACAGTGAACAAACATTTGAGCAGCATGCGCTTATTGCTGTAAGAAAGTCCTTCTATGTTGCACAGCTTATAAACAAAGAGATTATGTCTAGATCTAGGGATGACATTGTCCCCTTTTACTTGGCCCTTAGCAGGCCAGTCATTGAATATAACACCCTCCTGGCATGTACCTATGTAGACACATGCAACAAGTGGAATGCCCACAGAGATAATTTACTAAAAGGATACGAGACCTAAGCAACATGTTCTACATGGACCAACTCAAAGTCCTGTTGCTATACTCAGTTTCCTACAGATTGCTAAAAGGTGACCTGTGTCTGTCATACAAGGCATCCTATGACCCATTAATGATGGATTTTCTGCACATCTCAAATAAAATGGCATCAGAAATACTTGATTTAGGGATAACCTCTTCTGCAACATCAACAGAATTGTTTGGAGGGACAGGGATTTCTCACAGATGATACCATCGCTGTGGAGCAGACTCCCCATCAACATAATGAATCAAAATTGCTATGTCAGCAAAGGGTAACACGACATTTTTTAATTAAATAAAGAACATCAGAAATAATATATAACATTGGCACTAAGCTTGTCTCTTATGACATTACTCACTCAGAAGATGTAGCCAACATCCTAGCACCTAAATTCATCTCCTGCTTTTTCCCTCATTGCCTCCACCTTTTGCAATGCAAAGTACCAGTTCAGATACTAAAAGCACTGTCCAGAAATAAAAAAAAATATCAGCTCTGTGGATCCAGACAACAGACAAAGCTGTTGCCTGGTCAGAATGAAATACCCCCATTGGACCTCCTTAAGTTCTTAAAATGCATAAATATCAGAAGGTGAGAATACAGGTACAGTAATGCCTCTTTACAAAGGAGACCTCACCATGGACCCTGACAACTATAGTCTCATTAGCATCATTTATAAGGTTATGAAGTATAACATCAGAAACCACATCAACAGTAACATTGGAAACATACAGGTCCTAAACCTAAACCAGTCTGGCATTGTAAAAAAAGTATATTATGCTTGTTAAATCAAGATGAGTTTTTTGAAAGAGCCACAGAAGCACTAGATGCACACAGCTTGTCTTGACTTAGCTAAAGCACTTACCACTATACCACTATACCTTACTGTAGTATCATTGACAAACTGCTCAAACTCCATATAAAACCTGATGTAACCTGTCAAACTGACAAATGGCTTACCAATAGAGCTGGTAGCACACCATCTTTCAAGAGACATCACCAGTTGTGTACTCCAGAGGTTTATTCTCGGACCGCTTCTATTTGGCATACACTTACCAAAAAGGCATTTGTCTGACAGGGGGTTTGGCATACTGGTTAAAGTCTTCACCTTATACCACAAGGTGCAGGGTTGTTTCTGACCTAGGGTTATTGGCTAGGCTTAAAATGGCCCTTTAGGACAGTTACCCTAGTATTCACCTATTGCAGGTGATTTGTAAGCCTGGAACCATCATCAGTTTCCCTGATGTCACTTTTATTTCTTCAAGAAGGCTTACATCATGCAAATTTCTAGTCAGGATGACAGTCTAAAGCTGGACATTAAAAGATTTTACATTGTGCAGTCTGGGAAAGAGGAACTCATGCACACCTATTATATAAATAGCACACCTCTTAGAATCAGTGTGTATAATTAACACTACTTTGATCACCTTGTATCTGCTATCATTAGTAAAGCCCTCTACTGCACTCTACTCCACCCAACTAATTATTAAATAGCTTTTCCTTGGTCCAAAGATGTCATTATTCCCCCGTGCTCATCCCTCATCAGTTCTATTCTAAAATATAATGGACTGTTTGGCATGTATGTGTCCAAGCACTTAACCCAACTTGAGAAACCATGGCTGCTGCAGTTCGTCAACAAAGAACTCTCAGGAATGAGCTCCCTGAGTTACCAAGAGTATCTAAATGCCCCAGAATTACAAAAAAGAACAGAGCAACTAAAGGAGAAGAGCGAATGTCATCAACTGCTGTTTCATTTTAAACTTCCTTTTTGTGGGGAGTAAGCCCATCTGCATCTCCCCAGTGTAGGAGGCTTCATTCTTCAAACCCCCCACTACTTGCATATAATAACTATGAGACTGCCATACCTCGGAGAAAAGGGAATACTGAAAGACACAGCAATATCAAACAAAGCACACGTGAGTCCCCATTTTTGTACATTCAGTCTCACTATTTAAGGATTCGCATTTACAAGTATTGGAATTTAAAAGTGTTACCCCCCAATAGAATCCTACTTGGTCATCTATGCATGGCCTACAAAACTGTACATTACACAGTCTTGCTTGATCTTCTGCATATCTGCAAAAGCAGTAGTAAAACAAATGCAAAACAAATGCAAGATCAAGGGACCCAGCTCTATATCTCGGCATAAACAAGACTTTTGTTAGCGTGACAAGTATCTCTCCCAAAGAATTCCCCATCTCTCCTTCACTATCTTCATGTCTAACTTAGACAATTGGATTGGAAACTGCAAATTTGCTCCAGGTATAGCCCCTTATTCCTTATGGATATGGGGTTCATAAAGTTGGGTATACCAGTAGAACTGCAGTGACTAGGCTTCAAATAAACTGTTCTATTGCCTTATAGCAACCTTTGAAACTATGAACAGTTGTACCCTTCACTCCCTGATAGAGGTATTAATTAAGTAATTATGGCACGCATGCTATAGTAATAGGTGTCAAACTAAAAAAAAACATTATGTTAATTATATAACATGAAATTTTACTACATGGCTTATTTACACAACAGCAAAAATATTCTGTTAAGTATACATACACACACACACACACACACACACACACACACACACACACATACCACACATTTCATCCATTTCAGTTTTATTTTTCTATAGCACCGCTAACTTTTAAGATACTCATCATATTGATTAATGCTTCAGTATCCTTAGCTATATGAGTTAAACCCTGCCAGGGATATAACAGCCAGGCAGCTTCCAAAGCTTCAGGACACTTTCCCTGTGCCAAAACCATTAATCAGCTGAAACTGAGCTGACTAAAACACAAGTTTGGGTGAGACACCCTTTGGAGCTGTACTGCTGCCGAAGAGTGTGCTCGTCTGTGGCTTTCAGGATTCAATGGTCGTCTTGTGCTTTCCTTTGCTGGGCAGATAAGTTCCCTTTGGGGAAAACCTCATACATTTTCTCACTTTTGTTGATGTTTTATTACTTTCTTCTTCAAGATAGTTATTTTAAAGCCAGGAGTGTTTTTTTTAACAGACTGTCTCGAGACTGTAATATATTTTTAAATGGACCATTCATTTTTCCCTGTAAGTTTAAAAGTAGTGTAAAGTGCAGAAATTCTGTTTATTTTTCTTTTGTGGGGATGGCAAAGTGTTTTAAAGTGCTTTTTACTGTGTTTTTTCTGTCAAAAACCTCTGTGGACTGGTAGTGTTTACCTCCAATTGCCAATTGTCTTCGCCAGATAAGAGACACCATTCTCAGCTTGACTGTGTGCCATAATAGGAGATTTTTAATTGAGGATTTTATGGTCTAACTACATATCATATAATTTATATTTCACATTAGATAGGAATTTACTTGTCCTATCTACCTAATGCATTGTTTCTATCCATGTTACGCAGTGCTTTTAAAGTTTTAGATTTTCATTCCTTTTAGATCATTCCAACTTGCTTGTTTTAATTCATAATAGTATTTGTATAACCGAGATTCAATTTTTATTCACAGTAGTGATTAATTTATTTTAGTGATTCACTTCTAATTTATATTTATGTGTTCTAACAATCTTCTGGTTTTTATCATTGTGTATTTAGTAGTAGTGGTATAAAAGCTTGTAGTAAGCTGTATGATTTCATTTATAGTTCTGATAAAGTCCTGAGGCTATTTGGGATGCAAGTAAATGAATAAGGACAACTAGAACCTGTATGTGCTTAACTTTACTGTGGTTTGGATAATAAACTATACTTTGTTTTGTCTTTGGATATATTCCTACATATCTACTTGAAGCATCGTGCAACGATCATTTTTTAGGGGTTTATATCTTATGTGTTTTGGTTCTTTGTAACCCTGGGCCTTGGTTTTATGTTTGATACTCCCCAACATCAATCATCTTCATTTGACTGTCAGGATGATGGGGTCTTAATTCCTTTTAGGAGGAAGTGCAGCAGGTATTAATGAGGCAAATCATATATTAGCAAATAGAAAAGGTTTTCTAGTTGGTGCCAACAACATACCCAGCACCCATTCAGTGCTGGCTGTTTTCTGCGAGTTACTATCCAATAGCCTTTCTTATTCCTCTGTCGAGGTTCATTTATCGGCCATTTAAGCATGTCTGCACATGTATACTCCTCTTTCAATGTAGTCTCATGTCAAAATGTTCTTTAAAGGGGTTTTACTTAAAAGGCCTCCAAAAAAACAGATGACCTGTCCTTTGGAACCTTAATTTTGTGTTTGACAAGCTAACACTTCCTACATTTGAACCAACTAAGCTGGATGACTTGACATTCTTAACATGGAAAACTGATTGCTTTGACCTTTGCAAGAAGGGTATGTGTGTTGCAAGCTCTTATGGTGAGTCAACCCTCTCTCATTTTCCATAGGGACAGGATTTCTGTGAGAATGAATCTTTTTCTTATGCCATAAGTGGTATCCGAGTTTACTTTAATCCAAACTATCCATCTTCCCATTTTCTTTCCTGAACCTAAACATGAGGAAGAAAGGATACTCCATACCTTGAATGTCCACAGACAACTCAGGTACTATCTTGACAGAACTAAATGTTTCAGATCCTTGTATCAATTGTTCATTTCTTGTGAAGGTAAGAAGGGGGCAACATATGTCAAAACAGACTATTTCCAAATGATTGTCTAAGATTATTTATTACCTTTTGTTATACTCACCATAACAAATCTATTCCAGGTATGGTCAAAGCCCACCCTACCAGGATCTTGGGTTTTTGGAAAGGGTTGGATCCTGGGATTATTCAAGAAGCTTCTACTTGGTCCTCTGTACATACTTTTACAAAGCACCATAAGCTTGATTCCTTGTCTAGGTTCATATGCTAGGACCATTCTGCAAGGTCTTCTGGACTCTTTTTTCTTCCACCTTCGAAATGAAGTTAGCTAAAATAATATACTCATATAGCTATGCCTACTGCAGCAGTGATCATTTGAACATCTACTGTTATGGTAAGCTCAACTTACATAGCTGTACTTTCATCTAATTCTAGATCCACTTTTTCCTTTCAGTTTTAAATTGTCAGGGGAGCAATGAACTTCCATTTTCAGGTAATATGTTTAAAGCTTTCAACAATAGAAATCCTGATTTGCATTTTATTAGTCTTGGAGAGAAAGCCAATAATATTAATTGTACTCAGTGCTATATCTTCAAAGTTATATAAAGTCTCTGAAAGCCTTACAATATTTTTTTCAGTCTACAACTAGAAAGCTTTCATTCTATCACAGGCCCAAAAATGTTCCTTTGTTTCCATAACAAAATCTTAATGATGTGAGCACTAGATCACGCTGGCCAACCTATGCAGGCTATAAAAACAAATGTAATATATTCCACTTACATACTGGCCAATGAACTAAGCTGCAGATATCTTCAAACAAATTCTTCTAGTAACTGTTGTATGTCATCCTCCTCCAAACATTTCCCCAGTTTCTCTCCTTACATCTTCCAAAAGATTATTGGTTTAAAACACAATATGTGCACATGGGACCCATCAGAAATTGGGCTAACTATACAGCCACTGAGTTCTGATCTGACTATTCTCATATGTTAGTTTGAATCAAGTCCCTGACTTGTACGGACAAGTAAAAATCTTTGTTGTGTAACTGAAACTCATGAGTTAAATCCTGAAAGGATTTCAGTCTGAAAAAATGAAATTCTCTTTTAAGACAATTTCCCCTCAAATCCTGTAAATTAGGAAAGCAATGGTCTATAAATTACTCTAACAATAAAAAGTTAAAAACATAGGTTTCCATCACAGCTTCTACACCATTTCCAGTATACCTGTAGTATATTCCGGTGTATTCATGCCTATACCATTCCAGAACCGCTTTGAGCATTCATTGAGGATTTTATTCCCTACTCCCTCCTTCATCATTTAATTATTTCCTTCATGAGGATACTATACTAACTAGGATGTAATACTTTTCCAATTATATCGTTTTCCATTGCATTTTTCTTTCCTGTTGTTGCCATCTGTGATGCCACTGCACACGTTGTAATATCAAGTAACCACAAGCCTCTGCACTGACTGGGACCATAGTAACTATCATCCCTTGGACAAATAGCAATCACACCTTGAATAATTCTTAGCAGATCGCCACATAAACAAATTGTCCCACTGTCTTATTATCATCGAATAGGAGGAAAAAAGACCAGCATTATAGAATATATATCACCATTTCAGAAACAGAGATATTTTTATGCCCGCAATTTTTTTTTCTAAGAAAAGTCACAGATGTTTTCAAACATCAAAAATAGCCTTTAAATAATCAAATGGACCTCTCCAAATGTCCACTTATCCATTGATTCTACATCTACCAGTTTTCATATTTACTTAACACAGCTTTCTCCCTAACCCATGGAATCATTCTGTGAATAAACCAGATGGACTGTAATTGACCAGAAGGGCTATGTTGTTTTTCATTTATTAATACTGTAATTGACCACTTGTTTAAATTCCTTCAACAGTCACAAGACGCTTGAAGTAGAAGATACTAATAAATCATCAGCTAGAAGAATAGCTTTGTACCCTGTTTATCTCACCTGTGCCCCCTTTAATCTAGTCATTTGCTGTAATAGCCAATGTTAGAGCTTCTATTGTCGATTGTAAAGGTTTCAGTGGGCACCTTTGTCTCATTCTTTGCTTAAGATGCACTGGACCTGAAATGTGAGTTTGACTCCTGCAGAGGCACCCTCCTACAGATTCTTAAAAGTTCTCTCAAAGATTGTAGCATTATAATTTTTTCGTAACAGTCACTAAATATTTCAAATTTAGTTTATCAAAGACTTTTCTACATTTAGAAGAAGGAACAAATCAGGGGTCCTCCACACAGATGAATGCTCAGACAGCAGTAGAATTCTACAAATATTGTCTTCTGTTCTCTAACCGTTAATAAAACCACATTCATCAACTTAACTTAGCTTGCCTGGTACATTCTGGAGATGATCAGCCCATATCTGCATACATACTTTATAGCTAAGGTTTAGTAATGAGTTATGAGATAATAGTACCCCAGTTCTGCATTAGATTTACTTGGATTTAATAACAAAGCAATAGCTGCTGATTTCCATGACTGTTGCATTTGCCTATTTTTACCTGTACTATGGCAGACATCTAAAAAAAAAAAAAAACTGCTTAGAAACATTGATAAAGTTATACATATCATAAGACAAGCCATCTGGCCTGGGAATCTCTTATTGTACAACTACTTAATTAGAACTCTGAAGAGATCACAGTTCAGATATCTAACGTGAACTGTGATCTTTTCAGCTGCTGTAGGCTTTTTGAAGTCACATCTTTCCTCTGCTGCTAAACTCAGTAAGTCTAGTTTATCCAGAAACGACCTATATATCCTACCTCAGTTTTTATATAAGCATTGTATAATCTTTGTAAATAAATCTTCAGTTCCTGCAAAATACCATTTTTGTCTTGTATTAATTATCCAAACTAATTTTTAATGCTGAACATAACTCTCAACTGCCCACATTATCACAGAATGTCCAGATTTTTCCTCATATTTTGGTCTGTTTCTCATAAAATTTGTGGTTATCAGGCAAACCACTGAGGACTGAAGTCACTAAATAATGAAAACCTTCCCCGCCATTATTTTTGCTTTTGTCTATATTTCTTGTGCTAAAAGGGTGAGAGCTTTGATGTTGAATATTGACTGGCATAACTGATTAATCTGCAATCTAAATGTCAGGTTTCATACTGCTCATAAGGACAAGACTGAATAGTGACGCCTTGATTTTTGTAGAGAGACTCCTGTGCATTTTTCTAAATATCTTTTATTTCATTTCTTATGACACTCTTTTTTCCATTTCTAGTTCCCCTTTCTGACTTTCTGTTTCTAATGCTTTTAATACAACTTGCTTCTCTTCCAAATTACAATTCCATCTCCTCAGTCCTGTATTCGTTAGGGGTTCCTATCGGGAAATCGAATGTTAAGAATGCCAAATACCGGAAGGCTGAACTTGGTAGTTCGAAAGTTGAGAATGTTGAAGCCGCGGAAACCCGAATTCTTTCCCAAGGAAAGAATTCGGTTGGCCATTTCTGCGGCTTTGGCAATTTCGGACTGGGTCAAGGTAAGTGTACGAACGGGTAGTGACGGACTTTAGGGTTAGGGCACAGGTCAGGTAAATGTGCGATAGTGACAGACTTTAGGGTTAGGGTGCGGGTCAGGTAAGTGTGCGATAGTGATGGACTTTAAGGTTAGGGCGCAGGTCAGGTAAGTGTGCGGTAGTGACGGACTTTAGGGTTAGGGCATGGGTCAGGTAAGTGTGCGGTAGTGACGGACTTTAGGGTTAGGGTTGGGTTAAGGATAGTGGTGTATGTTAGGTTTAGTGTATGTTTTGAAGGTGTTTGGTGTGATTGTGTTATGTGTGTGTATTTTGGAACAGCGATTTTTTTCCCTGGGAAAAAAATTCGCTGTTTTGAAGTTTCGATGTTATCCGAATTTGATCTTCCAAGTTCGAACTTATGGTGTTTAACATTTTGGAAATTCGATTTTGTGATATAGACCTTTTGTTAGTTTTTAGTTGTAAGTGGCTTTTGATAAAAATGCAAAGATTCTGTACTGAAATTGCTATTTGTCAATAACACTAGTAGAATGTGATGTGACTGTACCTCTCAACTTCTTAGAGCAAGAAATCTGGACAAAGCCAGAAATAATGGGTTAACAAATGCCCCAAAATAGGGACAACTTTTAAATATTGCTCTTATAAACTTAGAAAGTTGATAGAATAACAGGTTTTTCTTTAGCATGAATTTTCTGAAGTGTATGAAGCCTGAAACTCAAATGCCTATCATTATTTTCTGACTTCTGTTCTCACAAGACAGTCATCTGCCAGAAAAACAAAAGTTGATGAGGAACAGGCCAAAAATATAAGGCAAAAATATGGACATTATGTGAAAATCTGGACAGTTGAGAGGTATGGATGTGACAATCAGAGTTAAAAATACAAGAAAACCTTAAAAAGATTTAGAAATGTGAGTGCTCAAACCAATGAAACAAGATGGGTGATGTAAAATCAGTAGATAATTCCTATTCCTTTGCAGATCTATTCATTTCTGTATTAAATGCAAAGTTAGGCAATTACTGCAAAAGAAATGGAATAATATGGAAAACCTCATAGTATGGCATCAGAAAGAAACTGCTAAGTAAAACCTACCCACAAACTGCCGTGTTTTCAACAGGGTATATGACCCAAGGCTAACCTACTAAGTGCAAAACGAAATGTACTGCAGCTACAGGTCGACAAGTTACAGTAGATGAAGACTGAAAGTCACCCAATAGCAAGCAGTCTTCTGGACAAAAGGACACAGGAAGAGGCAATCAGGCATATAAAGTTTAAAAAAGCAAAGAAACAGCACAGAAGAATAACACATGCACAGGAGTAATGGATGTCAGCCAAAGAGGGACAAGAAAGTTGCCAAAAAACTGAACGGCAAATCCAAAGAAGAAACCAAAGGAAGACCCTTGGAGACCTGAAATCACTGAATACAGTACCAATGCTGTACTGAAACAGATGAAACAAAGGAGGCAGAAAAAAGGGAAACATGAGGCTGATGCATAGCAAAATAGGCTACAGCATGTATGCATTTCAAGGAAAATTCCAAAGCAGAAAGTAACGTAAATCAGCAGACAAAAAAAAATGTAAATGCAGGCATGGTTCACAATAATGTCCAAGCCATAATGATACTTAAACTAGCACACAAATGCCCACAATATCACACACACACACACACACACACACACACACACACACACACACACACACACACACACACACACACACACACACACACACACACAAATACACATTAGTAAAAGAGACCTGCAGAAAGTAGGTGCAAACAGCAAAGCAAGGCATAGCTCAGATGCAAATGTCCAAAACTGCCACAGACGTATGGGGATGCTCAGGATGATAAGTAAGTAAATGGTACTGGTTATAACAGCTGTATCCATGCTCTGTCCCAAAGAGAGGAAACACTGGTTGTAGCAGATTCCAGGGGTTTAAAACTAAATCATCTAGATACAGCTGTGGTGCTCAAAGATGTACATACCCAGCCATAGCCATGTGAGATACTACAAAAGGACAATGTCCAACAGGAAAGCAATGGAACAAATGTGAAAACAGACATGGATGTCATACTTATCTTTATCTGCCATCACTCTGGAAAAGAGCCCATGTTGAACTTGTCACCTGTAGTGACAGAAGGAGGGGGAAAGAACACAAACAGTGGCCTCACTGTGCATGTCCACATGGTTCTGCTCATGACAAATTATTTTGCAGAGCTTGTGCATGCCACTATCTTCATCCAGCATTTAGCTCAGAGGTGACATTGCCATCCTTCCATGCTGTTCTGCATCTATGGGTGGGAGGCAAAGCAGTAGACCAAAATGTAGATGGGTGACAATGCAGGGGCAGTCTCTGTGAAGTGGCCACATGGGTGTCATATCACCATGGCTGCCTCCATGCATGGTTGTCACTGACTCAGCTAATAAAAAGATATTGCTTCCCTAGAGCAGTGCTCCTCCAGTACATGGAAGACCACTGCTCTTTCACTTCAGGGTAGATACGCCAGCACCAGGATCTCATTTATTTCCAGCTGGTGCTTAGAATAGGATGCAGACTTAAACTGCAACCCCTGCTTTGAAGAATGTGCCACAGTCTGCCCCAGGTGGAACAGATGGCTGAGGTCTTTAGATATGGGGAAGGCAAAGTGTACTCTGTTAGTGGCAGACATTTTAGTCTAGTAAAATATTCTGTCGGGGTAACATTGACACCATGTTCAAAACTACTGCCACTAACTGATCAAATATCCAGTCGTATCTCTAATGGTTTTACAAATCATCAAACAATACTATGTCTACTGGACCCAGGCATCTGTATATACAGTTGCATGCATACATAAATCTATGTGTGGAAGGCTCCATGCATCATCCACAGTGGCTTTGTACCAGGGATGTAGTGTCACCCTTCATGGTCAGTGTGCAGCATTATACTGCCCCTTCTAAAGCTTCCAGAATGAAACTGCCTCTGCAAATCAGTAAAATCTCAGCTATAACATGCATTGTGATGGTGAATGCCTTTGACTCAGTGACTATGGCCTTCTTCAAGTGTATTTGGGTCATTTACCAAAGTGTCCTCTTACTTGGGAGGTGCTATTCAGCCTCCACAATGGCCTTCTCTCTGCATCCTCCCACAGTCACAGCAGGAACATTCAATAATGCAGAACCAATTTACTTGATTCCTCTTCTGTGGCAAATGTCGTCAGGGGTGTGCAGATGGCCAGTAATACATCCCCTCTTTCTTTTATAGAGATTATACTCCCTCAATGATGAGGAGAGGCTACTGCTGTTGTGATGTCATGATACTGTATACTGTACCAGTACTCCTGGGTGCCACTTCCTCATACTCTGTCCGTTGATGACATTATGTTCTACAGTGGACATAATGGTTCACAGTATATTTATTTCTACAGTGTGTGTGGGGGGATTACAGTTCCACCATGGCTAGCTGCACAAGAGTGTTGTGTTTAGCTTCCTGGAATAGCCTAATTGTCAGAAAATTTATTTTTTTAAACTTTCACATTTTAAAAAGTGACATAGCATATTAGTAGAAAATAAAACAAACTGTAGTAAGATTTTATATTGTTTTCATGCACTGTACATTATATGTTTTCTTTTTAACAATTATCATTCATTCCATCATTACATAAATTGCTAAATTCCTGCCTTCCCTTAAACTTTCCTCCTCATCCATTAAAACATAAAGGATGTATTGTTTTCACAAATTCCAGATGGGCCACAAACACTTCCTACCTTATAAAGAGAGCCAAACAATGTCTCCACTTCCTTAGGAGACTTCGTAGAGCTAACATCCCCCACAGGTCCTACTTACCTTCTATAGAGCCACAATTGAGAGCGTACTGACAAACAACATCATTGTCTGGTATGGAAATTGCTCTCAAGCCGATCGGAAGGCACTGGATAAGATCATTAAACAAGCCACAAAAATCATTGGCTCCAACCTTCAGTCCCTACAGGACATATAGTCAAACAGATGCTATGGCAGAGTCCGAAAACTACTGAGGGATATACATCATCCGGCTTATGGACTGTTCAAACTCCTGCAAACAAGAAAGCACTACAGAAGCATTAGATGCAGGACATCCAGATTCCATAACAGCTTCTTCCCACGTGCTGACTGCTGAACAACAAACTCATAGCCTAACCTGCTAAATGGGTAAACAAACATTATTTATGTGCAATATGTCATTGTTATCTACATAGCTCACTTTACACTTTATACTTTATTGTGTTTATTTTTAGTATCTTATTTTTGATTTCTATTTCAGTATTTTTAAATTATTATTAATCTTCCTTCTGTAAACTATAATTCTTATGGTACGAGCTGAGTATCGAAATTTCGTGCAGTGACACGCACTTTTTCCTCTGTGTTGATCTGTATGACAATAAAGTTTACTTTGACTTACTTTGACTATATATGTGTGTGTGTATATATATATATATATATATATATATATATATATATTTATATATGTGTATATATATATATATATATATATATATATATATATATATATATAAAACCACTGCGGTGGTGGTGCTGCGGTAGCGTTGTCGCCTCACAGTTAGACGTTGCCCGTTTGATTCTCAGTTATAGCGTCTTCTGTGTGGCGACATGCGTGAATGGGCGTTCCTTCATTGAAGGTTGTGCGTTAGGCCCGGCAAGCCAGCACGTAAAAATCTACTGCCAATCATTAGCGGACCAGAGTTCCTCTGTGGCGACCCCTAACCGGGAAAAGCCGAAAGACACAAACAAACAAATATATATATATATATATATATATATATTTATATATATGTAGAGAGAGAGAGAGAGAGATACATGGCTCTACTTCAGTAGATTGAAATACCATAACACTGAAACTCATAAAGACAGATGAAAACATAACAAATTCACATCTATGAATGTTAATAAAGCCGAATGTTTTAAACAGTGAATCAGCTAATGCAGATGTCCAGAATCTCCTGAGGATCTGAATGGACATCGCTCAAAAAAACCGAAACAAATCCTTATATTAATACACATAACTTAAACAAAAAAATACAACTTTTCCAACATTTTTGTAGGTGGGGTAAACCTCCTTGCACCCCCCCACCCCCTTACAAATTATATACACCAACACTGTGATTGCACTACAGTGGAGAAAAGGGTTAATTTCCCGATCTTCACTGTACCGTGATCTCTGTTCATAATCACTAAACATGAACATTTTTATTATATTACACTGAAGATGTCTTTCTGAATTTAGCGTGATGTCCATTCAAATTCTCCGAGTACTTCTGGACATGCGCATTACTTGATTCACTGTTTCAAATTATGGGCTTTGTTAAAATTTGTAGATGTGTATTTGTGATGTTTTCATCTCGTCTTTATGAGTTTTGGTGTTATGGTATTTCGATCTACTGAAGTAGTCTATATATATATATATATATATATATATATATAAATATATGTGTGTGTGTGTGTGTGTGTGTGTGTGTGTCTGCACGCACACACACACACACACACACACACACACACACACACACACACACACACTATAGGTTTACTATCATTTTCTCGAATTGCACTTCCTAAAATCATCATACACACGACTCGCATCTGCAGAAACCACAATGCTGAATTTCACTATTGTCAAATAAACACAGAATGTCGGGTTCCTATTATGTTATCAAAAGATAACGTAATCGAACACTCAGAACTTTGAAACGGCCACATTTTGAAGATTGCATTGTGGGATCGCAGTACAGTGAAGATTGGGATATTTGCCCTTTCCTCACTGTAGTGCGATCTGGGAGTTGGAATATATATTTAGCAAGGGGTGTGGGGGGGCCCACAATAAAAGTTTCGAAATGCGGCTGTTTCAAAGTTCTGAGCGTTCAATTACGTTACTTTTCGATAATGTAATATGACCCCCCCCCGAATGGCGACATTCCTTACCACTCTGGACCTAAAAACAAGTGCTAACATGGGTCAAGAAGGGGGCGAGATTTGTCATTCCAGAGTATCGGTGTTCGGCATTTTCCACATTTGGTTTTTGGACTTCACGCAAAGTGGATTTGACAATGTGCTGTTCAACTAAATGATAGTAAACTATGTTTGGGCAGTTTGGATGCTATATCCCAGCTGATAAGAATCATTTCTTCCGTTAAAACCATTTGCTCCCTCAAAACAACAGACAGACTACTCTGTAGGGAATTACCAAAATCTATTAACTCCTTAAATTTCCAAAAAAACTTGTTCCCATCACACCTTTAGCTTTTGTATCTATCACAGGAGAAATTATCTGAAGTCTGTTTGGTATATAAAATACCTATACGAATACGTCCAAGCAAAAATCCAAAACTGCCTGAACTTTGCTGCATAATTGGGAGCCATACAGATATCCTTCCATTGTTCCTTTGTAAATTGCCTTTTCATTCTCTTTTCCCAATCTTTTATCATGCAATATTTATATGAGATACTAATTATCCCCTTTTTTAACAGCAGCTTCTATTCTGGACTGAAAAAAAAAATTAACAGAGATTTTTTTTTTTCACTTAACACTCTCTTATCCCTCTCTCTCTTACCCCTTTCTCTAGTATCATAGCCGGCGTTAGGCATAGGGCAACTAGATTGGGTGCTTTAGCAAGTTGTTTTCACCTTTGAGTACCAGTGATCCTGCTGAGAGAAGAACAGTGCCCTGTAAAGAAAGTGTTGTATACACCCTTCACAAAAGTACCCGCTTCCCATGGTACTGCACCCCCATATCTGTATACACTCCTCTCAAAGGTACCACTTCTTATAGCACTGCACCCCATACCTGTTAACACCCTTTACAAAGGTACCACTTCTCATGGTAATGCACCCCATACCTGTACACACCCCTCACAAACGGTACCGCTTCTCATGGTACTGCACCCCCATAACTGTATACACCCCTCAGAAAGGTACCACGTCTCATGGTACTGCACCCCATACCTGTACACATCCCTCACAAAGGTACCGCTTCTCATGTACTGCATCCCATACCTGTACACACCCCTCACAAAAGTACTGCTTCTCATATACTGCACCCCATACCTGTATACACCCTTCCCAAAGGTACCGCTTCTCATGAACTGCACCCCATACCTGTACACACCACTCACAAAGGTACTGCTTCTGATGGTACTGCACCCCATACCTGTACACAACCCTCACAAAGGTACCGCTTCTTATGTACTGCACCCCATACCTGTACACACCCCTCACAAAAGTACTGCTTCTCATGTACTGCAACCCATACCTGTACACACCCCTCACAAAGGTACCGCTTCTGATAGTACTGTATCCACTTAACTGTATACACCCCTCACAAAGGTACCGCTTCTCATGGTATTGCACCCTATACCTGTATAAACCCTTCACAAAAGGTACCACTTCTCATGGTACTGCACCCCCATATCTGTATACACCCCTCATAAAGATACCACTTCTCATGGTACTGCACCCCATACCTATACACACCCCTCACAAAGGTACCGCTTCTCATGGTACTGCATCCCATACCTGTACACACCCCTCAGAAAGGTACTGCTTTTTATGTACTGCACCCCGTACCTGAATACACACCTTACAAAGGTACCGCTTCTCATGGTATTGCACCCTATACCTGTACAAACCCCTCACAAAAGGTACCACTTCTCATGGTACTGCACCCCATACCTGTACACACCCCTCACAAAGGTACCGCTTCTCATGGTACTGCATCCCATTCCTGTACAAACCCCTCACAAAAGGTACCGCTTCTCCTGGTACTGCATCCCATACCTGTAGACACCCCTCAGAAAGGTACTGCTTTTTATGTACTGCACCCCATACCTGTATACACCCCTTACAAAGGTACCGCTTCTCATGGTATTGCACCCTATACCTGTACAAACCCCCTCACAAAAGGTACCACTTCTCATGGAACTGCACCCCATACCTGTACACACCCCTCACAAAGGTACTGCTTCTCATGGTACTGCATCCCATACCTGTACACACCCCTCAGAAAGGTACCGCTTCTCATGGTACTGCATCCCATTCCTGTACAAACCCCTCACAAAAGGTACCACTTCTCATGGTACTGCATCCCATTCCTGTACAAACCCCTCACAAAAGGTACCACTTCTCATGGTACTGCACCCCCATATCTGTATACACCCCTCAGAAAGGTACCACTTCTCATGGTACTGCACCCCATACCTGTACACACCCCTCACAAAGGTACTTCTTCTCATGGTACTGCATCCCATACCTGTACACACCCCTCACAAAGGTACCACTTCTCATGGTACTGCATCCCATACCTGTACACACCCCTCAGAAAGGTACTGCTTTTTATGTACTGCACCCCATACCTGTATACACCCCTTACAAAGGTACCGGTTCTCATGGTATTGCACCCTATACCTGTACAAACCCCTCACAAAAGGTACCACTTCTCATGGTACTGCACCCCATACCTGTACACACCCCTCACAAAGGTACCGCTTTTCATGGTACTGCATCCCATTCCTGTACAAACCCCTCACAAAAGGTACCGCTTCTCATGGTACTGCATCCCATACCTGTACACACCCCTCAGAAAGGTACTGCTTTTTATGTACTGCACCCCATACCTGTATACACCCCTTACAAAGGTACCACTTCTCATGGTATTGCACCCTATACCTGTACAAACCCCTCACAAAAGGTACCACTTCTCATGGTACTGCATCCCATACCTGTACACACCCCTCAGAAAGGTACTGCTTCTCATGGTACTGCATCCCATTCCTGTACAAACCCCTCACAAAAGGTACCACTTCTCATGGTACTTCATCCCATTCCTGTACAAACCCCTCACAAAAGGCACCACTTCTCATGGTACTGCACCCCCATATCTGTATACACCCCTCAGAAAGGTACCACTTCTCATGGTACTGCACCCCATACCTGTACACACCCCTCACAAAGGTACCGCTTCTCATGGTACTGCATCCCATACCTGTACACACCCCTCAGATAGGTACCACTTCTCATGGTACTGCATCCCATTCCTGTACAAACCCCTCACAAAAGGTACCACTTCTCATGGTACTGCATCCCATTCCTGTACAAACCCCTCACAAAAGGTACCACTTCTCATGGTACTGCACCCTCATATCTGTATACACCCCTCAGAAAGGTACCACTTCTCATGGTACTGCACCCCATACCTGTACACACCCCTCACAAAGGTACTGTTTCTCATGGTACTGCATCCCATACCTGTACACATCCCTCACAAAGGTACCACTTCTCATGGTACTGCACCCCATACCTCTCAAAAGTTTTCAGTATTTGCTGGAAAATGCAGACTAGTATGCTTAAATAACAAGGTACCACAAAATTCCATGTGGCCCCTTTCAACTATGATTTTTTTTTTCAGTTTGCTTTGTGACCTGGAATGTCATAAGGTCATTGCCACAATGTCACTACAGCTCCTGTAGGAGACTACAAGTAACCGTAAGCTAACAGGCCACACACAGATGGTTCAAAAACAAACAAAAAAAAAAAAAACAGTAGTCATCAGATTGTCACTGACTTCACTGACTTTCTTGCTGGCAAGTGAACTGCATACACTGTGTAGCATACAGAGACAGAGAAGAGAAAGAGAAGACTTGATTAGGTGTACCAAGGGTAAGTATGAGTTTTCACACTGGATGCTGTATAGCCAGTTATATTCACTAAAAGTCTAATCTTAATTGTTGTTTTTGCCTCATTGTTCACACTGAATTTCTTTTCTGCTATAATATGTTTATTTCATTATGGGATACCGATCTATCATTGCTATGAATAAAAAGCATCCTTGCCTGTTGCTTTTAAATAATTCTCTTAATATTTTTGCTTTCTGACAACAAAGTAGACAGAACAAGAAAGCTGCTGAATTGAAACATTCAGTTTTATAAGTGTTGAAAAGGAAGCATTTCATTTTTGGGGCAATCATAAAACTACTTCATTGCATATGTATTTTATGTTTTTCTGTATTTCCTCAACTTAAATAATGGAAAGCATTTCTGTGTACTATCAGAAACCATAAAGGCAAAAAAAAAAAAAAGACGTAACAACCCTAGGACTTGTAGGGAAAAAAAATTATAATATTCGTCCCATACTGGAGTGTGTCTTCTTTACATAATGTTTGGCTACTGTTTTTTATAGAGCAAAGTTGAGACACACAAGTAACTATAACTGCTAGGTAGGATTGGGAAATGTGTGTAGATGAAAGTAACTTGTCATTTGCTCAGTTTAAACAGTCAGTAATCTGTAAATACGCTTAGGAGCAACCCAGCACAGAACAAAATCTTCAACATAAATACTTCAACATGAAATAAGGTCTCCAGCAACAGTTGAGTAGCAATCCAGTAATATAATTATAAGCAAGAATGATTCGTTCCAGGTGAAATAGAATATCTTTTAATTCAGACACATAAAAAGGTAAGCACTTTCGCCAAAAGGCTTTCTCAAACCATTAGCAAACAAGTAACAGAACCAATTGCTATCTAATATATAATGAAAAGTTAATTGAATAATTAGTTTCAATGACATCACCACTCATCTTAAGGTCATAAACTGAATAAAACAAATATATAATAGAAAGCAAATAAAATACACAAATCAGATATTAAATAACAATCACATAAAAAATTCAGATCAAATATATATATTTGATTATATAGAAATCATAAATAAAATGATTAAAAGCACTCTAACCATCAAATATATAAGAATATATATAAAAAAATATATATAATAAATATATAATAAACAACAAAAATCTGCATAGAATACTATGTTACCCTAATATGTTGACAGTCCCTAATTATTCTTGTAAAAATGGTACATTTCCATGTAACAACTGTAATTTCTGTTCACATATTTATAAGCATAACATGTTTGTCCACCCAGTTACATCACAATGTTTTCAATTTAAGTTAGTGGCTAACTGCAATACTGAACATATAGTTTATCTGGCATTGTGCACATGTTGTCCTGCATTCTCTGTAGGTAAAACTGATAGAAGGCTCAGAGATCGGATAAGAGAACACCTATATCAGATACGTATCCGATCTAGTACTAATGCCTTATCTAAACATGTTCTTGAGACTGGCACTGAACACACATTCCAATTCATGGCCCTCCAGGTGAACAATCCTAGTACAAGGGGAGGAGATGTTAGAAATTATACGGAAAGAATAGAAATCAAATGGATAATTAAGTTTAAAGCACATGTCAGTCCAGGTTTGAACGATAAAATTCCATTAAAACCAGTTTTGAAAAACAGGAAGTTAGTAGTCAAATAGATTAGGGTATCAGTACATATTATATATTTTGTTGAAGATTTTGTTCTGTACTGGGTTGCTCCTAAGCGTATTTATTTATTTACTTTACTTTTTGTTTTGTGACCGGCTTCGGAGCATTTATCCTTTGGTGGTTAGTTTTTTATCCTGTTGCCTATTTACAGTCAGTAATCTGGCTTTGGAAGACTAGTGAGTATTTGCATGAAATAAGAGGGAATGCTTTATTATTGTGACCACTATTTTTTTATCACAGTTGGATACCTGAAGTGTAAACCATTAGTAAAGTTGCTATAATTGAGAGGTGCAAGGGTCATCTATGGATACAAGTGACTTATCCTTGTTGTTTGGTCTCTGTTGCAGGTGTCACTGATCTGAAGTGGCAGGAGTAATGTTACATAATATACTGTATTTGCTGAAGTGAGTGTAAAATTAGTGTTGCTATGGCTTATGTTTATGTATGCGTGCGTGGAAGAGTTGCTGTGTATTTCAGTGTATGTAACGTGTATTTCAGTGTATGTAACGTGTATTTCAGTGTATGTAACGTGTATTTCAGTGTATGTAACGTGTATTTCAGTGTATGTAACAAGTTGCCCATGATTTCCTTCACTTTCCATCATGAGCATTAACACTGCACATGAAAAGTGACTACCTTGATGAACCGGCAGAAACAGGATGCATAAGAAAGTAACTGACCATTGGCAGTGGCATAGTAAGTAGCTTTGCCATCTCACACTCCATAGCACTATTTCAGTTCTTGGCTGTGGCTTTCTTCTGTGGGGAGTCTGCAGATCCTTCCTCCCTCTGTGTGGGGTTACCCATGTGCTCTGCTTTCCTCCAACACTCCAAAGATGTGATGTAGGTGATTAGATTTGTTTATCTTTGGACATGCACAGTATAACAACATCATCTAGTTTAAAGCCATCCCTGCTTACAGGTATGCACATAAGGTTGTTGTAGCCTGTGTGGGGAGCTGGGAATGGTTTGGTCATTACTACTTTAATTTTTTCTTATAATCCACCCTCTTAGGTTATATAGGGGCTGAGGACAGTGTGGTCATTATTTCATTAACCCCCCCCCAAATAATGTTAGAAGTGTGCACAGAGGATCTCTATAGCTTGTCTAGTGCAAGTGTACTGTTGGAATATGTTCCTCGGATGATTATTATTTTCACTTTCCTCACAATCAAACAACACATACATATACAATCAAACAACACATACATATACAATCAAACAACACATACATATACAGTTGTTTATTTTGAGGGGGTAGAGGTAAGGAGGCATGCGGTGTATATGTTTGACAGCAGCCCCATGAAATGTATGGCTGTGGAAGGTGACAATCTTATTTTGGGGGGTCAGAGAGGTAGACTTGATTCAAAGATATGTTATATGTATCTTTGCAAGCATTTTATTGTGACCTTCCATTTTGTCAGACGCAAATCTTGCTTGAAAGAAATAAAATAATGACTGAATTTATTTATTTTTTCATGTTTTTTTTTCAGGTTATCATTGGGTCAAAAGATTGATAGATAACTCTAAAATGTACCTCGGAGCATCTGTAACCCCATGGCTCCTGGGTCTGGCTTAATTTGATTATTTATTCCACATATACAGCAGTGCACTCTTGGCCAGTTGGCTTGTATTGAAAGAATGCAGGAAAAAGCAAAGTTAAAGTATAATACAGGATTTCTTTCCTTAATCCTGATTTTTGTTCAAGCCGTCATTGAATGAAAATGGTCAGCGGAAAAACTCTAAAATGTACCTGAGAACATTTTAAATTCCAGTGCCTTCTGGGGGTCTAGCAGTCCTCATACGTCTGGTTTAATTCAATTATTTTACTCTCAGTTACTACAGTAACATCCGGCCCAGTTATGGTGTGTTGAAAATCGTGAACGAAGATGACAAAATATGGGGACATTTCACCTAATGTTAGCCATGTCTGTTATCAGTGATAAAACCAGGTGTTGACAAATTGTTTTCCCTGTTGATTTCAAATAACTGGCTTATAACTCATCAAGCAGTCTCTTAGGTGCATACGATGGAAGCCAAGGCCTACAGGGATCATTTCATGTGGCAGTTTGACTACTATATGTAGAGCAGTGCTACACTTTCCAAAATGCTTTATAGCCTCTTAATGTAAAGGTGGTTAGTGAACCCTAGTTCCAGCTGTACTAGTACACAGATATCATTACCAAAACAATGCATTACCCAAGCATTTCCTATTAACAAAACAAACTGAAATGAAACAAGCATTTTCATTGCTGCACATTTAATTGTACAAAGTGCACACGCTAATGATGGTGTCATTACCCAACAATTTGTTTTCCTGTATCAATGTATAGATGAGCAACCCTTCACTGTTCTTTTCTTAGTACGCTGGCTCTTCTCTGATCTCCATTACCTGAAATGTGGAAAAACTAATTTACCTCTTCTCATTTGTGTTGTACTTTCCGTCTGGTTTACCTTTATCAACTCCCCTCAAATAAATAAATTCAGTCGTTTATAAGTGTTTCATATATGTTGAATATTTACTTATTTATTTTTGTAACAAAGTGAAAGTACATTTTATTACCCTTTGACTGATAGAATGCAAGCTATAATAATGATATGAATAGAAATGCCATTCTAGGTCTCTGACTAATTCAACTAGAATAATAAATATGATGCATTATAATTCTGAAGAAGCATTGAGGAAACTGTTGTGTTGAAATGACAATACCACCATCTAGAAAGGGAGAGAAGGTTTGGGTATCAAACTGGGTCTATTAAATTATAACAATGGCACAGTGCAGTATATTTGTATACCAGAATTCTACTGTATGTATACTAGTTTTTAACAGTGTTTATTGTTAAGCCCATGAAAAATCACCTTCCTCAGAGTCAAGTTCAGATAAGTGGTCTCAGCAATGAATGTTTTATTCTTATTATTCATTTGATAGTCAATTGAGTTTGATTAGCAAATGAACCATTTTCATTCAGAACCCAAGCCAAAGGCCTAGTTACAAGGCATTTACTTGAATGTTACATGTAGTTACATTGAAAGCATATAAGAATGACAGGAGTATTGAATCACATGTAATGAAAATAAATAATGTAAGATTTATACAAATAAGCATAAAAAGTGGGAAATATATACAAAACAAATGTAGTGCCTGGAGTGAAAAAATTACTCTGAAATCTGGAAAAACACAGACTTTTTTTCTGATGTCAGAAAGGTGCTTAACTAGCTTTTGTTAAGCACTTTTAATAACGGTTATGCTCTAGTCTCATACTAGAGTGTAATAGCAGAAGATGACAGTCACCACAGAACAACATCAGGAAGCTCCACAGCTTTAAAAGCTGTTGGACACATCACTCTGCCACTCTTAAACAAAACACACGACAAAGCAAGCTGTGTAAGAACTTTTAAAACTCTTCATTCTTTCAGAGGGTCACTTTGCTTCTATTCATTGTTTGTGTGGTAGCGCTAAGTGTTTTGTGGCTTTTAAGGCTGTACAACTCCTCATACTCCTTATATTTTTTTTCTGTATCGTTAGTGCATGGATTAGATAAAGATCCATGCACTACAAATAATTGTGATTGGGTATCTCCAGTCATAACTCATTTGTTATGTGCTCTTGACGTGGATGTCAAGATTCACCTGTCAAGCTCTGCTGCACTTGATGTGAACTTCTTCACATTCATGTCTTGAACACGTAGCATCTCGGTTACGACTGGAGGCCTGATCATAATTCTCCATAAATATAGTGCTCTGAGCACAGCTCTTTAATGCATATATTGACTTTCCAACTGAATGCATTTAAATAGATGGTACAGTGGTGCAGCGGTAGCATTATCACCTCACAGCAAGAGGTTCTCCTGTTCGATTCTCTTCTGGAGTGCCTTCTGTGCGGAGTCTGCATGTTCTTCTTGTGTTCATGTGAGTTTCCTCTGGGTGCTCCGGTTTCCTCCCACATTACAAAGACATGGGGTAGAGCATTTCTCCCAGGGCCTCCGCTGAAAATTGGCTTTGTTCCAAGTCAGACTTTCCTGGTTAACAAATGTTATATAAATAATAATTTTGCTTTTTATTTAAAAGTCATCCTTTTCTTTCATTGGAGTACATTCTCTTAAATCTGAGCATATAATTAGAACAGAACACGATGTTGCTTGCTGCTCTGTTGTAAACACAGAGCTGTTTAAAAGCCATTACAAAATAAGTTAAAAGATAACCTGTACGTTTTTCAATTTTATTTTATATTTTGTGAAGCCATCTAATTGATTGTGCTTTACGGTGTCAACGTTTAGTTGTACTTATCTGTCAGTAATATTAGATTTATGTGCCTACTGTGTTTCTGATGACTCAGTTTGCACTCATGTTTCTGTATAATTTTTTTTGTATGGAAGTGTGACTTTTAGATAGAACTTTCCAATTTTCATTTCACTCAGTGTGAATGGATTTTGCTCTGTGATTGAGACATATGTCAGCAGCCGCATATTTCAGTTTACTGTTATTGAAAATCCTGTTCCACTGAGAACACTCAAGTGCTTTTAGACATGAAGAAGAATAAATTACTTTTCCTGCTAGAAAAAAAAAATGTAGAGTGTGGCAACTAGCAGATTTTTCATCTAATTGCTGAGCCAGCATCTTCAAAACCTTCGTGTCAGGCAATATTTATATGGCTAATACAGAATATGTACAGCATTTTCTAACAGATAAGAGCCTTGTGAGTGGCTGCTTCATTAAGTCGGCATATAGCTCAGTTTTTATTGATTTATTTGTTAACTAAGATAGAGCATTGATCCACATAACACCTTTTTGGGCTCAGCCTGGGAGCGCTGGCTGGGTGAGTGATTTGCTTAAAGCCATACGCAGGCAAATGAAGGTTTAGAGAATCAAACCTGGACTATAGGATGGAGCTCCTTAACAGTTCCCAGTCTGAATACACAATGCTAACCAGTAGCTATGTATATAAAGAGTGCTACTGATCTTACAATAATAGCTGGGGTTGCACTACACATTTTATCAGATCTCTTTCATGTTCTCACTATTATTACAAATTTGTTATCTAGATAAGCTCAGTAGGCAGAAATTCTCCCTTTTCAGGGTTGACTTGAGAACACTATGTGATTAAATAATTTGTTTACAACCACAGAGAATGCAAGTGGAGAGAAACGGAAGGAAGGTAATTACTACCAGGTATATTGTTCTGAATACCTTGAGCTTCATGCATGAAGTTAAAAATAATTTGTGTTAGTTATTTGCAAACTGTATGCACTCACTTGTGAATATGCATGTGTTAGTAGTGAAGGTCCCATATTGTGCCATGGCTACCGCATAATAATTTAAGACTACAGTCTTCTCACAAGTAGCCAGCTGACCAGAAGAGCAGTTTTACTGCAAATCTGAAAAACATAAAATTGAAAAGTTTAAAAGTTTATAGGAGTTTTAATATGAAGTGTCTACACTACACAAATTACAGGAAATAATAAAACAAGTCACGTGACTTTATGCCATCAGCTTTTTCCACAGCAATATACTTCCTGTTGCTTCTATTATGTGTACCCAGAGTCTGTTAGATGAATTTAAAACTGGCCACATCAAAATAGCTGACAAAACAAACTGAAGATGCCTGCTTTTGCAAAGAATACACTGTCAGGTCAGCCATGCACCAGGAGGAAGTGGCACCCGGGATTATTGGCACACTATATAATGCCATGAAGTCACAATGACTGAACCTTATCCTGATCATCTATGGATATAGGTTACATAAAGAAAGAGTGAGCAGATGTCATACATATTGGGCATGTGTGCAAAAAAGGACCAAGAAATACAAGGGAGGACCATTACCTTCCAAACAGAAGGAGGCAAGGAGGTCATGAAAACCACTGCAAATTATTACACACTTGCTCCTGATGGTGTGCACTTTGCCAAACAAATGGAGGCCATTAGAAGTGAGATTCACCACCATAAGACATTCTTACTGCAGCTATACAAAGATATATAGAGACAAAATCAGTATGGAGGCAGTACAACACCTCTGAAGGAAGAGGGCACTCTGATCCAGAGAGAGTAAAGGAAGGACATAGTCACTGAGACAGAAACACCCACCAAATAATGGATATTATAACTCAGGATATACTGATAAGCAGTGGTCATTTTATTGTTTGGAAGGAGAAGAGGGACGACGGATACTAATGGATCTACAGGCTGATCATGTTCTTTCCCTTCCACTAAGTGCCACAGGTAAGCAGTACAACATCAGCCCCTTACAAAGTGATGGCAGACAGGGCTAACTGTAATGTCCATGCAGTGTCTTTGCTACTGGACACTACCTCAATCTATACCTCTAGAAGATGTATCCTAGTCATGGCTCTGGATATGTGCTGTTCAGATCTCTTCTGTATTGCTACACTGCTTACTGCATTGTCTTTCTGCTGAATGTTGTTCATTTGGGATATTTCACATGGTTATTGATTGTGTATTCACTTGACTGAGCACCTGGTCTGCCTCTAGATAAATCTGTTTTGAACCCGTAGTTTCTGCTACTGCCAGTGGTCCCTGCTGCCTTGTTTCTTCTCTTTGGGATGGGACATGAGTACAGCTGCTATAATCAGTGCCATTTACTTACCATCCTGAGCATCACTATATGTCTGTTGCAGTTTTGGATATTTCTAACTAGTTTTGGACATTTCTAACTGTCTCTATTTGGATTTCATCTGTGCTGTTCTGTGTTATGTGTGCCTTCTTGATGCTGATATAATTTCTTTACTTTTTTCCAACAGATATCTTATTTATGAGGCCATACCCAGATTTACATTATTTTAATGTTTTGGCTTTGATTTTGTTGTGGGCATACCAGAATTTATTTTATTTTCATTTGAAAGCATTACATTGTGACTTATTCTGGGACTCTAAATTAATTGTGACCTGTTTTGCTATGTGCCATCCTTATATGCCATATTTTGTGTGTGGTTTATTTTCTTATATATGTGCTACAATAAAGCACTGCCACTGTCTTTGGAAAGCTGAAAACACTAGAGTTGCACTTTTGGTTTCTATTTTGGATTTTCTATTCATTTCCTCCCATCCAGCCCTGCTTAGCCTTTGGACTATTCTCTTGGTTGCCATGCTCCATATAGTCCTGGACCCTTCCATTGCCCCTGCCAGGCTAGCTGCAATATAACCCTAGCATTGGATGGACCATCTAACATCTCTGGCAGTCAGTCTTACAAAGTAATGCCTCGAGACTAAGAAAACCCATAGGGGGCATGGGGGCACAACAGCAGGAGCTGTCATGTATGCAGTGGCTGGTTAGGCACCCCTAACATTATTAACCCTACCAACTAACTTGATGTATATCATTCAGCTGGGAAGCCATTGTGAAGGGGCTTGATGATGCAGCCACCTCAGGCCCTTAGGGCAGCCTGCTTCCAAGTCCTTCCACAAACCCAGTCTGGTGATTTGCCTTGTTATATGTTATGGCCTCTGCCAGGGCTCAGTAAGAACTCTAACAAGCCTACCCCCCCCCCCCCCCCAATTCAGCATGTCCCTCTTCCCTTCCTACTCCATTAAGCACTTGAGTTTCTATTTTAACTCAACTAATACAGGACACATGCAGGGCTTTACTTTTCTGTTCCACTGGCAAGGCCCTTACTGTTCAGTTTCTTCAGAAACTTCCTTCTCTGTCTATTATTTACCCAATTGCACAATTCCTTTATGGTACTTCTTTAATTTTCTGAACTAAGTTATATATGTCTGATTGTTTTTTTCTTGTGTTTTTTTTTTTTTTTTTGGTCTGGTTGCCTTGGCCAGGTTGCCATTTGAACAGCTGCAATTTGAAAATTGCATCCATGGCAACATTTCCTTTGTCACTTAATAGACTTAGTAGGTTAGCCATAAGTCTATAGCCATATGAAATTTTTTTAAATCAGTTTTATTTATTTTACAAAGCCAAAAATACATAAGCACATAATCCAAAACATATCACAGTCTCATAATAAACAACTGTATACATAAATATGAAGATCCTAACTGAATAAAACTTCACAAATTAAATTCAGGTCAGCTATTCCTTCAACCTCTCTGTACCTCACAAAACCAATCTAATGTAAACTGGTTATATAAATCTGTACTGTCATATCTTCCATTTTCCTCAGCTTAAAAGATAATGTTGCCAAAAAAAAGCCAAACCCAACTTGCTTTGGTAGTGTACAGACTATCTATTAGATAGCTGATTCTTACTTTCCTCTATCTCTCTAAACATTCCTCTTTCCTTTCTCTTTCATATCCCTCCTTCAGACACACACACACACACACACACACACACACACACACACACACACACACACACACACACACACACACACACACACACACACACACACACACAAAGCAGCCAACTATTTTCCATGCTTCTACCATGTATCTCTCCACATTTATTCCTCAGTTCTTGCCATGATCTCTGCAGTACCTAACAATTACAGCATATGTAAATTTGCAGCACTAGCCTGGCCATGCTTCCAGCACACAGCCCCTTCCTCCTGCCTGCCCTCCTGTAATTGCTGTGGGGTGCTATGGCACCTATGAAGTAATCTTAAATGCAGACCATGTACCAGACCCACTTTCTTAAAATGATTCACCTCCCTATGTCTCATCCCAAAACCAGTTTCTATCCCATGCATCACTCTCCTTCACCCTTTTCCCCGTTTTCAACATTTGCCTTTCCTCTTCCTATCCATATCTGTAAATATAACCTCATTCTCCCTTTCTGCCATTTTCCTCACACTTTCTGCCTTACCAGTCCTGATGACCTTACCATTCTTCCCGGTTTCCCATCCCCCAACCTCCTTAACCTATGTACCACTGGTCTATATACCAACCAGACTCCTTCCCCTAAAAAGAGTATTTTCTTTGCCTCCTTTTGTTACCCTACTTCTGTCTCCTTACCTGGCATCCCCAAATCTTCTCTGAGTCTCATACTTCTTCCACTAACTTTTTAATGTTTGCCCTGAATATTTTTATCATTATGAGGCATACCTTCGTTGAAGGTTGTGCGTTAGGGCTGGGCAACTCAGCACGTAAAAGTCAACTGCCAATCATTAGCGGACCAGAGTTCCGCTGTGGTGACAGCTAAAAGCCAAAAGACACAACATTCTACCACCCAAACTATTTAATAAACTCATTTCCCCTACAATCCCAATTCTGCTTCCCTACCCATACATCTATGCACCCATTTATCCATGTCTCATTCCACCTTCTTTACCCCCATCTTCCTCTCTCACTTTTCCTCCTCCTCCCAGACCTTCCACTTAAACAAGTAATTCTCCAATTTTCAAATTATCTGTAACATATTCAGTGCTGAAGTATACTGCCAAAATCAGTTATGCCCTACCTACCCTTCATATGCCTAACAGCACTTTTGCCCTCCTTCACTACATTTTCACACCACTCTACAAACCTCTCTCCCTTCATCTCCACCCTCCTATACAACTCCCCATAAAACTCCTTAAGGGTCTCTCTTAACTCAGTGCTCACTAACACCTTCTTTTCATCTACCCCTTCATTCATTCTGACCATGCCTGCATCTTCTTTTAAATACCATGTGAACAAATCTGCTTTCACCTCCCCCTTACCCCTCAAATGGATTTCCTGCCTCCTTTTACTACAAGTGATAGTAAATAAATTATTTTATTTAATCAGTTTAGTGTCAGACAGTTTAACGAGGTGGTGCTCCATCCTGAAGTGGAATTATTTAGTAATAACCAATGCCTCATAGCTGACCCAGATATTGAAATTGATTGATACAGTACTGAGCTGGTGAAGAAGTTGATGACTTCTTTCAGGGGTGTCCTCATCCTACCTGCTGATAGTATAGATGGCAAAATGTACAGTTTGTTCCTACACTTAGCATGCATTGGCATATGAGCTATTACAATCTACTGTTTCATATGAGGATCAAACACAAATGACTACCCTACCACTAAACCTGGCCTACCCTATCTATGGAATTAAATAATTGAGATCAAAGTTGAAAATACTGTTGTAATTTAGGACCCAAATTACATGAAATCAGGCTTTCATTATGAATGAATTTTTATTTTATTTTATTTGCATTTGTTGACCAGGGTAGAGCACTGATCTCCACGGATCTTCTTCAGACTCAGCCTTGGAGCTCTGAATGGTTAAGTGACTTGTTCAGAGTCACGCAGTTAGGCAATGGAGGCCAAGGTCACTGTCATGCAATGCAGGGCTTCTGCTGACAAATATGATATTCACACATAGTCCCATATACAGAGTTAATGCCATGATCAAAGGTCTTTCTTATATGCCTACAATGACAAGAAGGCACCTTAAATGTCACTTGCTATAGGGTTAATACCTGCCAGTTGCTGAGTCCATCCCTGAATGTTCTGTAAATCTAACATGGATCAGACAAGTTTTCTTAGGAGCCATCACCATAATCCACTATGTCTGTACATTGCAGCCCCCTTCCCTTTCCCTGATTTCCTGCATCAATAAAGTGTCCGGCCTGAAACCTTAAGAGGCAGAAAAGAGCAGATGGCTATTTGGGGGTTCCATGTATAGGTTCAACCGAATAGAAAAAATCTGATGTAAAATATATCCCAAAAAGTGAAATAAATATCAGGAGATTTAATAGGTAAAAACATAAATGTTCACGTTTAACTAAAATATGCACTTACTGTAATCCAGATTTGCAAACTTGTTACTGAAGCAGAATGAAAGGATATATTTTATATATATATATATATATATATATATATATATATATATATATATATATATAAGTTGTAAGCTTCGGTACTACTGCTTAATTTAATAACTGACCAGTAACAGTGTGGCTATGGCTTCGAGGCTGCGAGTATTCACATTAGTGCAGAATCAAAACACCGTTAAACGCTGCCTAACACACCTTGCTAAGTCACTGCAGCTGTAACAGAAGTTCAAACATTCACCTCATGTATACCATGCAGTGAGAGAAATAATAAAAGGGGGAAATTTACTTCAGTAGTCATAGTATGGAATATGGCAACTGATAAAGAGATGCTATTAATGGACGTTCAGTAATTCCCTGTAGATTACATGGAAAATATGCATCAGATGTAATTCAAGTAGACTGAAGGGAAACCCCCAACAGATCTAATACTAAAGTCCTTCATTCTGAAAAAAAAGTACTTGGCTACCTGTCCTTGCAGGCCATTTTAAGCCTAGCCATTTTTTTCTCAAATGTGAAACTCAGACCCTGTACCTTGTGTCTGTGAGGTAAACACCTTGACCATTATGACAAAACCTACCTCAGTTGTATATCATACCCAGTCAAAGTAAAAAACACAAAAAAAACAAAAAAAAACTTCACTGAAGCTGATATTAGGTTGGAAGTTCATGGTTAAGGCAGGAGACAATGAATACAGTCTAGGACTTTGTCGCTAAAGCTCAGGTAAGCGTAATGCAAGTGTCCGAGCAATCAATATAGGCATTCAGCAGGACAGCGTGCTTGGCCATAATCCCTAGAAGTGTGACCAGATTCAACCTAGATCATGACTCTGTGCACAGTAACATACATGTGATCAGTCAACAATAAAAATACCACAAATGTATTGTACTGTCTTACAGGAAGAGGTATGTAAAATCAGGAAAAACACTGGTGTAAGTCAAACTGTGAGTCACAAAGTCACAGAGCTCTTCAGAACATAGATTCCTCAATATAACATTTCTTTGTTTAAAGAACACAATCATAGTAGTTAAAGCAAACAGGACCAGCACTAAGGTAACTGCTACTGGAGAACAGGAAATGCAAAATAATAAACAGAAAAAAAACTCCAGGAGCTGGAAACTCTGAATAAGTGTTCAGTTTAATCACAAAAAAGCAATAAAACCAAAAAAGCTTTCTGTTGAGTGCCCTTCTTCACTGTGTATGTAACACTATAAATACAATTCAAAGTAAAAAACAGGTGACACAGCCCCAGTCAGAAAACAGAATCAATTAATTGCTCAAATAATTGATTCTGTTTTCTGACTGGGGCAGTGTTATGGTGTTTCCAGCTCCTGGAGGGTTTTCTGTTTCCTGTAAAGAACACAATACTCAGCATAACGTTTCTTTGACATTGTTTAAAGTACGTAATCAAAATTAAGGAAAACATCTAGAATTACATTAAAGCTAGCCAACATTTGACAATTGATATATGTACTGCTATTCATGGCGGACAGCCTCCACCATCTTAATTCTTGTGGAGGGATCAAAACAAAATGTTGCTGGATCTTCTGTTTTAACACTATTTGATATTACTGCCAAATGCTTCAAGGCTGACTAAGGCCTTTAATCTTACATGAAGCTGTTTTCTTCAAGTACATTTAAGGTATATGCATAAAGTGTGAAGTTCAAAACCAAATAGTGTAACTTTTTCCCATAATAATCAAAAATGACTCCCTTTCTTCTTGTGTTTTCATATCACCATTTATTCACAGTAACCAGCCCTCCACTAACAAGGTAGCAAATTACTTAGATGTGGTATTCGAATATTAATACAAATAAAAAAACGCACAATAAGACCGTGTGTAGAAATAGCAGCGATATAAGACAGGATGAACGCTGGTTTGGCACCATTGTGGTTGTGAACTCTAGCAACCCTTTGGGAGCTGATTGGATGACTGGTGAGGATGATAGGATGACTGGATTGCTGCATGGATGAATGTCAGGACACAGTGGGTTATGGTGAAACGAACAATGGTAGAAATAAGGAAAGTGGTTAGTGGAGTAACCCATTTGTCATTCCTGGGTCCGGTACTTGTCATTGTGCTTGTCTCAAACAAAGAACAGAATCCTCCTGCCTGCTGATGACACAAAGACTGGAGAAGCTGTAGAGCACAGAAGGAAGAGTCAAAGGGAGTATTTGGGAAAATTGACCAAGTGGAAGCAAGGTGGCAGTTGAGTTTCATTACAGACCAATGTAAATTACTCTACTTGGACAACAACAACAACAACAAAAATAACTAACACATATGTGAAATATCAGGTGACGGGAACAGAAATCATAGCAACAGATCAGGAAAAGAATCTGGGATTGCTGACCACACCTAAACTGGACCACCAGGAACAAGGCGCTAGAGCTGCTGAAGCAGCAAACAGCATGTTGGGGTGTGCATACATTAGGCTAGATTCCAGAAGAAAACAGGCAGCGTTCATCTCTGTCAGGTCTCGGTCAGCTGACATCATGAATAATGTGTGAGGTTCTCAAGGCCATTCTAGGCAAGAGACATTGGACACAATGCTGGCACACAAGATCATGTCAGGTAGATATGAAGAGCTAACTTTTAACAGGAAGCACAGCAGGGGAGAGAGGGGGAACGCACGCAATAGACTGTAGTGACTACTTGTCCTTCGCAGAGAGGACTGCTCCATGGAGTGGATTACTGTAATTGCTGGTGGAGAGGGAATTCTCAGAAGATAGTCAAAAGAAATGTGGTGGTGGAATATATGGATAGAGGGAAAACAGAATGGCAGGTGCTGTTAAATGGCTGACTAGACAAGCTTTTTGTCACTTCATACCATTAAAATAATGTAGTGTAATGTAGACGTAAAAATCTACTGCCAATCATTAGCAGACCGGAGTTTTGCTGTGGCGACCCCTAACCGGGAAAAAGCCAAAATCACAAGTATATACCTTTGTATAAATTTAGCAGCTGTCATTCCACAGCTTATAGTGCTTTATAAGAAAAAAAGGTAATAGTAAATCATTGCAATGCGCCAGTCCAATATTTAGTTAAAGAAGAACAGCTATAAAATGTCAGAATTGAGTTGTTACTTTCTCAAGACAGCTGAAATAGCTGGGTATCTCTAGCACGTACATACTCTCAACTTCTTAGCGCAAGAAATTGGAGCAAAGCCTATAATAATGTGTGTGTGTTAGGGGACAAAGGACCAAAAATAGTAACAAATTTTAAATGTTGCTCTTATCTATCTATCTATCTATCTATCTATCTATCTATGTATCTATCTATTTATTTATTTTACGTTTGTTTACTGGGAAAGGCTGATAGGACCTGGGACCTTTTTCAGCAGAGGCCCGGGGAGAAAAGCTCCAACAATAAGAAAGACACACATTGTAAACAATTAACAATAATGAAATGAAATTCAAGTAACATACAAATTCAGCAATAGTACAAAGGGCTACAGTACTTCAGTATCATAACATGTGATATGTGAGTTCATACATTTAGATAAGGAGGAAGGTGAGTTACTACAGAACTGAGAAACAAATGAAGGATGATACCACCAAATGAGTACGGTGTGGTTAAATCTACAGAACAGCGTTATCCAGGACGGTTGCAAGAACAAAGCCAGGAGCTTTTTAAATTGTACTGTGGAGCAGTTAGAGGAAATAGCGGTAGGAAGTTTATTCCATATTTTAGGAATGACATTTGAGAAGAGGGATCTCCCAGCTGAGTTGTTAGATTTGGTGGTTTCTAAAAGGAGTTTGTCACTGGAACGGAGGGCTCTAGAAGTGGTGTATGGCTGTATAAGATTTTTGAGAACAGGCATTTTATCTGGTTAATGCAGGATTTTGTGGGCAAAGGTTAGTTGTTTATATTGTAGCAGTTGAGGGAGTGCTAGCCAGTATAGTTATTTAAGAGCAGTGCAGTGCTGTGACCTGTGTGTGACATCAGTAGCAAACTTAGAAACTTAGAAAGTTACTATTATAACAGAAGTTGTGTTAGCATAGACTTTCTGAAGGATCTGAACTCTGAAATTCAAATGTATGTCATTATATAGTGACTTCAGTCCATAGTGAATTGCCAGAAAGCCACAAATTTTATGGGTAACGGACCAAAAATACATGACAAAAATCTGGACAGTTGAAGTATGAGGATGCATAGATATCCCATCTCACCAGAATTGTAACAAGTCATAATTTCACAAGGCACTCTGGATAAAGAATTCATACCTCACAACTGTACAGATTTTCACAAAATGTCCAGATTTTGGCCTCATATTTTTAGTCTGTTTTTCATAAAATTGTGGTTTTCTGGCAAATTAGTGGTAAATCATTAAAGACTGATGTTTGAAAATAATTACAGAAATATGAGTTTCAGACTTCATATCCTTCAGAAAATTAATGCCAATGCAAAACCTGTTATTCTAGCAACTTTCAAAGTTTGTAAAGCAATATTTAAAAATTGTCCCTATTTTTGGGCCTTTGTCCACTTTTTTATGGCTTTATCCAAATGTCTTGCTCTAAGAGGTTGAGAGGTATGATAAAGATCCTTGGTAACAGCTTCAGATCAGTTAGTCTGCCTGGTGACATACTAATGTATCTTTTACGAAATACATTCTGCAGTAATTGAAGTACAGTTACCGCTACACAGATTGTCTTTCTCTAACAAATCCTCCTTTATTGCAGGTAGAACTGCAACCTTCATTTTGAAGAAGGTATTGGATGCATGGAACAGCTTTCCAAAAGGCCTGCATGGTCAATAATGGTGGGATGAGGTGGGAAGAAGGAAGCTGATGACTAACTGGGAGTTACATCTTATTCAGTATGTGCATAAGTAGACAGAACAGGTGGTTCCAATTGTTCTAATAAGAAGATGAAATCAAAGATTTTGCAGTTTGTCCTTTTGATAGTAGCTAAGCTACACTGAAAAGGCATACTGCATTTTCAATGTTTAACGTCATGCACACATACTTATTGTGCTTATGCATATTGCAGGAGAAACTCTTTATTCTTTACTAAATCTTTGTCAAAGCCAAATTCATTACTTCTTAGAGAACAGCCATTGTATATGGCCACAGACTGGCAGTGATGACAAACTTTATTTACAGGGTTGGGTTCCAGCTTTTATAAAATGCAGTAGATATGACAAAAAAGTTATGTTAGCATCTACATATTTTGGTTATATTTACCTTTGCATGAGCCACTTGTGTGCTACTGGTTTAACATTAGACAGTCTCAGCACTTCTTCTTCTCAATATGTTGTTCTTGGCTTTAGAATTTGTTGCTCTGCAACCATTCATGTCATTTGTGCATAGCTTTCAATTTATTAACTTTCTAAACTAAGTGAGTGTTGTGGTGATAGCAAATTTATTAAGGCAGTCCAAACTCCCCTATATTCAGCAACAGTCCCCAGTTCATCCTATAAGATTCACAGGCATTTCCAAGCAATTGAAGAGACATGAACTCTTCAGTATGTCCTGAATCTATTGAAAGGCTTCCTCCAGTGGCCCTTACCTAGTACACCCCACCTCTGCAGAAGGTGTCAAATAGGCATCCTGTCTAGCTGATCAAACAATGTAAACTGACTCCTCAAGCTGTACAGGAGTCAGCAGATCAACTGTAAGATCTTCTGGAATTTAAACACAATAGTGAGGAACCAACCACAAGGAATGCTGATGTAAATATGCTAAGTAAATCACTGATATTCATCCAACAGACTGCCAGCTTCATCAGATATCATTTAAAAAAATATAATGAATTAATTAAGGCATAAACTAAAGCAGCTTTTGTTTACAAAACAATTAATGCAATATGTCAGATCAATAATTTAACTTAATAAGATTCCAAGATCTGTGAACAACACTATTAATGCATGCATAAATAATGTACAAAAAAATCACCTTCAAAAATATAATATATGAAAACTATAATCTGCAATTTTTTTTTAAAACCGTTGACATGAATATCAACACGAATCTTCTGGAATTTACTGAGCTTCTCATTCTATTATAAAGAGCAAGTCCATCATCCTTACAAAGGGCCCTCATTGTTTATGCCACATGCATCTGTAATCTTGTCACCCTCAGTCCCTATCTTAACTAAGTAACTATAGATGAGGATGGGAAGACAGACAGACTGACCAAACTACAATTTGACAGTATGATTTAACACTTGCTTCACTGCCAAGTACAATATCAAGGAATTAGAGCCTGGGACTCTACAACCCCTTTTTGTAATCATGAGTTTGTTAAAATTTAGTGCTTGGTGTGTCCCCAAGTTCTGTATAGCCATGCTCTCTGTAGGGTTATATGCTCTAGCAAGGGTCATCTTTGTCAAATTAGCTTAATTCATAGTCACCCAATAACTATAGAATATTATATCATTGCTCACTAAATCTGTCCTTATGAGCCTTTTCTGAAAAATTGGGTTAAAAAAGCAAGCAAAGCCAAAGGATTGTAAATATCTTGTGAAAGTAAATGCAAATAAAAACTAGATGCAGCAATGTTGTTCAGCAAAAACTCTTCTTTACAATGGTCAGAATCAATCCATTCAGTCTTTCATCCAATATTGTAATCACCCATAAGGTGTCGGGCTGTATGGCAAGTGACTTCAGTAAGTCCAGGTATGCGGTATGCTTTTCCTGTTTCATGGTGGGGACCTATAACTAGCTATGATGTGGCAGGGAGCATTACCTATAGTTAATTGGATATGGAGTAGCTCAAGAGAGTCATACTGTATGACCAATCTCGAGAGGTACTTATCCTTAATGAAGATGGGTATACCTCCTTCTTTGGTTCTTTCTTGCTTAGTTTGTGGTCTAAGTGTATGGAAGGCACTATAACCTTGTAGGGCCGGGGTGCCTTCTGTGCCTTTGAACCATGTCTCGGTGACTGTACAAATATCAGCATCTTCCAAACTGAGAAGTGCTTCCAGGGAGTACAGTTTCTTGTTTAAACTCCTAGCATTAAGCAGCAGAACCTTGAGTTTATCTACAAAGGATTTTGTTATGTTGGGAAGTTGATTATTTTGGCACTGCCTAAAAAAAGGTACAACAGGGGTGGCTAATGCCTTTGCCAGTACTTAATGCCTAGATAAGACAGGTGCAGGCCATCCCTGGTAAAGCAGTGTGACCTGTTGACCATGTCCTCCTAGGCTGACAGCTATTGGATCCCCTTGGACTGACACCAAAAGCTAAGCCAATTGCCAAAGTCAACCATTCACTGTTTGCATTGCAGCATCATTCCTGGAGAAGGTAGAATGCTGCTCAAGGCCAAGCCCTCACCTGCCTGTGACACAGAGTCTGAAAGGTCAGTCATGTCTGTCTTCATAAAGTCCAGTGAAGTACATCTCAAGTCATCCACCCCCACATGGACTATGATGGAGTCATACCAGTACTTGTGGTTGAGCGGCTTGAGTGTTTGAGTGACTTGACGGATCCTGGCACCTGACAGGCAGCTAACTGTAACAAGCTCCTTATCCAGCCTGGTGAGGGGAACATCCATTTGTCTAACAATGGAGTCACTTATTACCAGTACATTAGGTTTTGTGGTGTCATACCTTATGGGCTTACCAAAAAAAAAAAAAAAACAGCTCCAACGAATAAAGTTTAAACCAGAGAGTACTCAGACATGAAATAATGAATAAAATTTATTGGTAAGTGCTTTCAGTTAGACCTTCCAACCTTCTTCAGACAAAGTACAATACACATACAATTCCTTAGATACACAATGTAATACTCAGTCACTTAACCAATTATCCTTCTTAAAGCTATATAACAATATAACAATACAAGTATCCCCCCCACTACATTAAAAGTTATCTTTATTATTAAAACATTAAGTTATTACATAACATTACCTATAAAATCTTTTAACTTTTAAAACACTTGACAAATTTATCACATCATTAATACATGGTGGAACTGTAGCATTTAAATAAATTTATTTAAATTCACCACCAGTACTCTCTATTCTCCAGCATTATTTAAATGCTCTCTAATTCCAAATTGTTGCTATGATATAGTTTATTACTGACAGCAATTTGTTTTCTAAATTCTTCACATTCTAGCTTTTGCATCATTTTAGGATGCAGATAAAACAAGCTGAACTGAGCAGTGTTACTGCTGGAAAAGCGAAATGTCAACAAAGAAACTGAGTTGAGATATGGAATAGAAATACGTATTCCAGACTAAGTCTCAAAATTCATGCCTACTGTGTTTGCTCTGTATGTTTGTCGAGTGCAAATCCTTGGCAACACTAACTCAATACCAAGCTTATCTGCTAGCGATCTTGCCTTAGTGAGAATGTCATTCTTAAAGTGCTCCTCAGCATGGTTGCGGTGCTCCTTGAATATTTTAGTGAGACTGTTGATGTGTTGCCTTTAGTATATCCAGTTGAACAGACTACAGCATCCAGGCAACCGGCTCAAGAACTGATGAGTAATTTGCAATAATGAAAAGAGAAATAGGAATTATGCATAAAGAGCAAGCACTGAGTAACGTATGTGCATTTAGTCTGGGTTCACCAGCAGTGGTCTTTTGATGATCAGCCAGGCAGTCAACTATCTTCCCAAAGTTCTCACTAAACACATGAATGGATTTATATTTCTTGGTCCATTGTATCTCACATAAAAGAGGTATATTTCGTACCAGCACTCAACATTTTGGACTGTCACAGAAAAAATTAATAATGTTCTTGATAACACCAACAGCACTACGTATTTCAAGAACATCATTCAGATCATTAACTACAAGGTTTAGTCTGTGAGACGCACAGTAAATAAAGGCTGCTTTTGGATACTTTTCACAAATCTTTGTCTGAACACCATTCTGGATGCTCGCCATTATGGCGCAGCCGTCATAGCCTTGTCTGAGTAATTTGTCCAAGTCTAAACTGTACTTTATGCATTCATTGACAATGACATTTGATGCAGACTGTGCATTTCTCATAAGAGTGGGAACAAAACCAATAAACTCTTCTCAAATACAGTCACCATCAACAAACTGAATGCCCAATCACAACTGCTCAATGCCTGAGATATCTGCAGTTTCATCTGCCAATACACTGAATCAAACTGCAGTGTTCGCCGCAAAATCTCCTTTTGACGTACATGTTCGTATTATGCCAACAGTTCATTTTGCGCACTATGGGATGTCTAGTGAGCATTTCCCTGCAGCTGTTTCACTGAACTATTTCAATACTGTGCCGCCAGCTTCAATATGAAAATCTAACAAGTCATAAAAATTTCCACCAGAGACATCTTTTCCACGGAGAAGAATGTCATGGGTAACACGGTAAATAATGGTAGACAAACTTGGTTCCAATTTTTTTCTGCCAATTTGTTTTGCTACTGCTGCATCCAGCTGTGGAATAACAACTGTTTCTGGTTTCTGTCGTATACCTCAAAAACTGGCAACATCATCTTCGGTAAAACATTTGTGCCATGATGATTGCATGTGACTTCTTGCACACTCGTTGAAGGCATTATATTTTGTGCACACACTAGTGATGAAGCTGCCTTGCAACCCATGGTGAACTGACTGAGGAAATAATACACAAGTTAAGCAGACTGAGCCTTTTAAGAGATGAGAATATGCAAGCTATGGTGAGTACTGAGACAACCAACTGTATTGGAATGCTTGCTTCTTGTCTGATGAATCGGCTTTGAAGTTATAATTGTCTGGAGGGATGAACGGTTCTGTCAATTCTGTCTGATCAAATGTAACAGCCAATGACAGTTTCAGCACATACAGTTTGTGGGGTCTCTTGCTACTCTAGAAAAACAACAGAGACAGCACCTTTCTCGGTGCTTTCATCAACAGACCCAACCAGTTCAGTTAGTTCATGCTGCTTGAACCTTGCTTTCGTACTAATCTGTTTAAAAAATGTTTTTAAGCCCTCACTGTGTGCCATCACATACACTACTTATTCAACAATATAGACAAGCTAAAGCCTCTGATGGGATCTTACTACCTTTGCAGTCAATATGTTGTAGATCTTCTATCAATGACGTTACTGAACAAAACAAAAAAAGATATTAGGAAATATGGGATTTAAAAAACATATTTTCAGATGTGTTTTAGCTACACCAATGAGTAACATATGCATTATGCTAACCTGGACAGCAACAAAAAAATAAATACATAAAACTAGTTGATTTTTGCTTTTGGACATGTGTATGCAAGGAAAACTTAATACTGTGGTAAACACCATCTGGATAGGAATATATGCTTTATGCATGGGCTTCAGAGTTTTCCCAAATAAAGCATTACCATTTAGCAAGGTTAATGTCACTCTACGCCGAAGACATGCATTTGGTGTGTGAGTGTGATGATGATGGGTACACTAAGTAAGTTGCTTAGCCAGATGACTTGCACTCTTTGATCATTATTTATTTATTATTTATTTTATTTATATAACATTTGTTTACTGGGAAAGTCCAACTAGACACAGGTCCTTTTTCAGTGCAGGCCCGGGGAGAAAAGCTCCAGTTATAAGTAATAAGAATTCAAAAGCACATCTAAGTTTATACAATTAAAATAATAATGAAAAGCAAATTTTTATACAGGTAATCATAATTGTCAATTGCAATAGAGCAAGCAAATTGTTATGAAAGGTAAGTAATATATACATGGTGAGATAGAAAGAAAGTAGTTTCGTGGTTAGAGTAAATAAAAATACCTGGATCCATTAGTTATTTTTGTTAAAGCTATGATGAGCACATTTGTACTTCTGCAATAAGTAAACCTGGAAAACTAACTACATTTACATTCAGAGTAGTCTGAATCCACCTTTTTATTCTATCCGGAATTCCAAAGTTTGTGGCCATACAGATCGTTATGCATCAGGAAAGTCAGCTCTTATGACAGCAGCAAGACCATGCTGAATTACATAATAAAAATTAAGAACTCAATAAATGTTGACATACTGACCAAATAATGAGGGCTGCAATGACCAAATATGGAAAAATGCAACTATTGCCTTTGTCCCTGTGTGTTGAAGTACAGCATATTTCCTGTAATAAAGTACTATATAACAATCCCTACTAGTAGCAGAAAGGACACATAAAGCAATTAATCCAAATACTGAGCATTTAGAAAGCGTAGCTGTATCTTTGTTAGAGAACAACTGAACATTACCTACTCTCAAACTTTTATTTAAATCTGAGAGAAAGCTCAAAACACATCTAGATGGTCACATGTCTGTTACATTAAATTTAGAAGACAATTCATTAAGTTAGGGGTGCTGCTAAAAAATTTAATCTTTAAATAATATCAGCAATATTTCACAGAATACTTTTTATACTAGATTGAAAAAATACAGCTACATGTTACAGCAACAATTCAGAATTATTTATCAACATTTTCAACATTTTTCTAAGTGCTGGACTTCTGTTTATCTGCATCTTGCAAATACCTGCTACAGTGACTGTTACAAAGCAGTAATATTTTACCATTATACTATATAGGAAAATCTGATGAGCTAGACCATTACACACCCATTACCATCCTGTTTCTTCTATGTAAACTGCTGGAAAAATGCATACATAAACAACTACTTAACCATCTTATTCACAACAATCTTCTTTTACCCACCCAACACATCTTTAGGCTAGCATATAGTATGATCACGGCTCTCATCTCCTTTATGGATATCATTAACAAAGCTAGAGACTGACCAAATAACCTCAGTAATACTACTTGATCTGTCAAAGGTCTTTGACATGGTCTCACACCCCAAACTTCCACAACAACGTTCTTCTCTTGGTCTTTCACAAACCTCTAAACAATGGTTTAACAGCTGTAAATCAGGCAGATAATATGTAAAATGGCAAGGTTGCCTCTCATTATACCTATCAAACAAAACAGGAGTACTACAAGGGTGTACTCTCAGAACCCTCCTCTTTAATAGCATCATTAACAATCTACACCGTGTCTATATCTTGAAGAAAAGGGAATATTTACAGAAATGGCAATCTCAGACCAAGTATGCATAAGCCTGAATTTTCAGTCATTCAGTCTGTACATTCCTGGACTCAGTACTGAGTCCTGTCATTTTTAAAATTTACCCAATGGGGCAATACATATTCACACAAAAAGTCCTGAAGCACATTTAGCATTATAACAGTTTGTGTTGTTCTAATGAATACTGCTTAAATATTGATTAATATGATGGTATTGACACTGAAACATCTTAGAGTGCTGTTTTCATACTATCAATATCTCTGGAACGTGCACTTGTGGAAGCAGCTGTGTTAAGTATGAATGCCTGTTTTCTTTCTCATATGAGTTGACACATATGCAAAAAATGATTTTAATTCCATGAAGATTTGCAGCATTATCAGTATAATGTGTTTATGTTCAAGTGTTTGATATTATGCAAGTGCAACAACATTAATTACTCAAAATGTTATACCAAATAAGCTTTACAGATCATACATGCAACAAAAGAACCTTCAGCTGTGGATGCAGTGACAACAGTAAGCAGGCTATGATAACATTCCATTCATGACTTTATAGCTACATTTATCTTTTGTGTGCTCAGCAAAATGCAATGGTATTGCTGTTGTCATGACACTATATCAGTTTTAGATGCCATCCTGTAGTGGGTAGTACAAGAATGTTTTTCTCTTCCAGAAATGTCATCTATAAAAAGAAGCTCTACCTGTTTCACAGAATACTGCGCTGTTAAATCCAGTACACATCATCTTAATTTCCACTATTCCCAAAAGCAGAATGCTAAAAGCATACACTACTAACAATGCCCCACACTGTTGAGAGCTAATAGTAAATGATATATAGTCAGATCCAATGGACACAAATTATCTACAAGGGGAAAATTTTAGCTCAATTTCATACTTCCTCCTCTTCTCCAATATTCTCAGATCACTTACTCATACATACTCAAATCATCTAAGAACAGGGTATCAAGGTGTTATCTAAGGCCAAGAACACTATGTCTGTGGAGCCAGATAACATACCAGGCTGAAACATGACTTGTCTGATACTCTACAGAAACTATTCAATATCAGCCTCAAAAAGAAATTCATGTCAGATCAATGGTGGACAGCAACAGCTATTCCCTTGCACAAAGGAGGAGTTTCAATGGACCTGGGTGATTATAAGTCTGACTAGTCTCTTCTGTAAGACTATGGAAAGGTTCATTATTGGATTCATATATGACGTTATAGGTTAACTACAGACTCTTGACCCAACCCAGTTTGGATTCAACGAGAACAGGTTCTGCTTACTTAATCTTGTCAACTTCTTCAAAAAAGTTACTGAAACAGTGGATGGTGACAAAACAGTGCACATCACCTATCTAGACCATGAAAAGGCATTCAGCACCACTCCACATTCAGGTATCATAGATAAACTCTCCAAGCTAAATGCCAATGCCTGTGTAACTCGTTGGATAGCAAACTGTCTCACAAACAGTATCAAAGGCATTATGGTGGGTGGCCAAATCTCCTGCAGAATACCTGTACTCAGTAGTATACTCCATGGTTCAATTCTTGGAACTATAACTAAATGACGAGAAGTGTATAATCATATCCTTCAGCAAGCATGACTTTCCTTATAACTATCCCATTAACATCCCCACCCCGAAAACTGATTCTAGTGTTAGGGATCTGGGACAATGTTGTTTTTTGTTCATCATATATCCGCTGTTGCATGGAAGTCCTTTTTCATTAAACAGCTTATATCAATAAGTAAGGTGTCCAGATCCCAGGATGTAATTGTTCCACTGTACTTGGCACTCATTAGGCCAATCATTTCATATAATGCCCCTACTGATATGTACCTGTCCAAACACTTGTCACAAATGGAATGACCACAATGCTTTTTAACTAAAAAAAGTCAAGGTCCTAAATCATACAAATTATGCAGACCATGTCTAAGGCTTGTCCCTGTCCTCAGCATCAAACAGGCTACTGAGAGCTGACCTCTGATTTATGTACAGATCTTCAACAAACCCTTTTCTTTCAGACCCATTATACATTTGTTTGTCCAGGGGTATCATAAATACCTACCCAAGGCATCACAACCTCTTTTGCAATATAAATAGAACAAGTTGGAAAGATAGGTTTGTTTCATAGATAATGCATCTTTTATGGATCATCTTCTACAACACATAAAGCAAAGTACTTCTCTTACTGTATTAAATGTAATTTGGATGAATGGGTAGATAAACCCCACATTTACCCCAGGTTTAACTCTTCTGTTCCTCATAGATAATGGAAATATGTAAATACTCCAACATATTCTCGTTTGGCCCACCTCTGGAATATAAGGGATAAAAACTAACATGAAAATGTAAGGCTAGTCTTCTTACAATCCTCATAGATCAATAGCTAGGTAAGTACTTATGAATCTATGAACATCTACAAGTAATACTGTTACAGAATGGAATTCTGCAATAAACAGAAGGTTTAGGTATCTCTAGCTATAAAGAAAATTATATGTTTTCTTCATCAGTTGTTTAAGGTCTCACTAATTGTATGACCTGAAAGTAACTGTGACACTTTATTATGAGAATAAATACAATGAATAAGGCTAATTTTATGAAGGGACTCAAATATGAAGTATGCATTCATAATCTGTAACTAAGATCTTGGTGGTATAGGAATAGCTGAAACAAAAATGCTCTTCCATCACTCAGAGGCTATAAGATTCATATTCAGGAAAACTATAGGCTTATAGTTACAAATTGTAATGCAGAATTGTACAACTAATGATTTAAAGTAAAAGCCAGCAGGTCATGACAGAGTTCAACTTTCCTTTATATATCCATATCAGGTCCAGGAATTTCTTACTAGTAGATCTAAGCACCATGGTGTAAGCTTTTCTATCCCTTCATGGGATCTGTTCAGTTGACAAGTATGACATCTATGACCTATGTAGTGCATTTGAATAAGCTTAGTTTTAGCATATGGCTATTATTTCCACCTGAACTCCCTCCTTTTTCTGACAGTCGTAGAAATCCCTGTAATTTTCTTGTCTACTTCCACCTGTTTTGGTGCAGTCTGTAAACAATCACTCTGATTTGTCTCCACAGTAACCCACAGCACTTCCTCCTACTTCATTTGCATATTTTCCTTTGAATTTGCTACTTGAACAGACGATGTTCCTGCTCCTGTGTGCCTTCTGATACTGACATTCCATCCCATCTCAACCCATCCCATCCCATCCAGTTTGGCCAGCCATTTTTCTATCACTAACATAACATCATATTTTTATCAAGACTATTAGTTCAGGAAGCTTGCTAGACTGACTCTATATAATAGAACCTATTGTCTTCCATTATCTAATAGCATTAAACTTTAATTTGATCCATCTGTATTCCTGTTTTTATTTGTATTTTCATAGTTAATCTATATTAGGGCATTCCTAATGATATTTTGAGGGAGCAGTCTTTTGTTTCACTCTGCATTGTTTGTAACATCTGAATTTCTGCTCATGAAACATTTGAACTTAGTGCGAAGGATGACAGTCTTTGTCCCAATCAAATGTAAAGTGCATTAAACTTCTGCATCACTCTAGACAGAACACATCTGCAGATGAGGGGCAAGCACAGAACCTCACATCATTATTTCAGTATAGTGAATTCCTCATTATAGTTTGCCTAGCTTCACAAGTGTCACAGAGTTAACCCACACGGTGTCTGCTTTGTATAAGATATATTTACTTCCAAATGTCCCCACGTTAAGATGACATTTTTATAAAAAAAAAAAAAGACAGCTGAGAGGAGTAACGGTATTGAAAGAGGTAGGAACAAAAACCTAATATATCCTTTTTGTATTTCTTTGGGGTCTGGGGTGGGGTGGGCTAAGTATGAATACAGTCTTGGTGCTTGGCACTATTAAGCATCATCACAGTAATGATAGCGGTTGGAAACCCTGTGATTTTAGCAGCACCTTTCTAAGTTTATAAGAGCGATATTTAAAATCAGTCCCTATTTTTGTCCTTTGCTCCCCATTATTTGGGGCTTGGCTGTGTCCAGATTTCTTGTGCTAAGAGGTTGAGAGAGGTACGGAAACCTCATAACTGCTGCTGCCAGGGGACCACTCGATCACTCTCACTGACTCTTCACTGTTTCTCTCTCTCTTTCTCGCAGATACAAACAGAGTCTCTTCTGCTTTCATGCACGCATTCATTCATACAAACAGATAGTAACATAAACATACACAATCTTTCCTTTTTCGATCTCCCTCATACACACATACACTCTCACACATGCACATAAACACAGACCAGTAACAGCACCATCACAGCTGTGTGGTCACTCCACTGGAACCACCTCCTGGAAGGCCAAATGTCCGCATTAGAATTAAAACTAGTATGGACAGTTGGGCATTTGGGGTGGGGGGAAGCTGTTAGCCTCAGAGATTTCTCTAACTGGAGTGTGCCACAACTGTCTGTCTGCACCTACATCAGTACGGGGATTGGGGATGGGAATGGGGAGGGTAGACACTAGGGGAAATGATTTTACTACTGCTACTTCCCTACTACTGGACTGGAGAACCACTGGGTTGAACGCTTTATCTTTATCAGAAAAGGAACTTACTTTTTGAATATACTTTTTTAAAAAATACTTAATAAACTGCGTCCATTAACCAAATCAGCAAAGTTACAGTATGCACTTACCCCCCACTTATGTCCCCAAACGAGGACTCATGTAGTCTCACGTGTGCTACTTTCACATTTTGGCACCAAGCCATCATTCAATTTACAAAAAAAGCAAAAACAACAAAAAAAAATCACCTCAGGACCTTCTTTTTGTTTCTGTGTGCACAGCCTGCCTCTTTTGATCAACCTGACATCTTCAGCTCTACAGTCTTCGAAAACTACATGCTACACTAACAGCAATTTTCTAAGTTTATAAGAGCAATATTTAAAATCAGTCCCTATTTTTATCTTTTGTTCCCATTATTTGTGGCTTGGCTGTGTCCAGATTTCTGGTGCTAAGAGGTTGAGAGAGGTATGGAAACCTTGTAACTGCTGCTGCTGCCAGGTGACCACTTGATTGCTCTCACTGACACTTCACTGTTTCTCCCCCCTCCATCCCAACACACAGAGTCTCTTCTACTTTCATGCATGCATTCATTCATACATGCAGACAGCAACATAAACACACATTTTTCCTTTCTCTCTCTCTCTCTCACGCATACACTCTCACACATAGACATAAACACAGGCACACACACACACACACACACACACACACACACACACACACACACACACACACACACACACACACACACACACACACACACACAGAGTCTCCTCTGCTTTCATACATGCAGACAGCAATATAAACACACAATTTTTCCTATTTCAATCTCTCTAATACACGCATACACTCTCAGACACAGACATAAACACAGACTAATAACAGCACCACCATAGCTATGTGATCTCTCCACTGGAAAAACCTTCTGGAAGGCCAGAAGGCTGTATTAGAATTAAAACTACTATGGGCATTCAGGCATCAGGGGTGGGGGGAAGCTGTTAGCCTCAGGGATTGTTCTAACTCCAGTGTGCCATAACTGTTTATCTGCACCTACAGAAGTACGGGGATTGGGGTTGGGAATGGGGAGGGCACTATACACTAGGGTAAACTAGTCTACTACTGCTATTTCCCTATTACTAGACTGGAGAACCACCAGTTTGAACACTTTATCTTTATTGGAAAAGTGACTTACTTTTTGAATATACTCTTTTTTTATAATACTTAATCGAATGCTTCCATTAACCAAATCAGTACAGTTACGTTACACACTTACCCCCCACTTAAGTCCTCAAACGAGGGTGAGGTACTGACGCTCAGTTAGTCTCAAGTGTGCTGCTTTCATGTTTTGGCACCAAGCTGCCATTCAATCTACAAAAAAAAAAAAATCACCTCAGGATCTTCTTCTTGTCTTCGTGTGCACAGCCTGGCGTTTTTGATCAACCTGACAGCTTCAGCTCTACAGTCTTTGAAAATTACGTGCTACACTACACACACTATATGTATTTTTTAATCACAAAATCTTCGGAATACCATCTGTGACTATCATGAAAACTGTACTGCAACAGAGATACAGTTTGAGGAGGCATTAAGGCTCTTCATATGGTTCATGTGACTGCAACCTCCAATAACATCTCCGATACAGTTTTCATTGAAGAAAAAAAATGTAAGTTGAAATGAAAAATGTTTAGTTATGCCAGTACATTTTCTGATTTCAACAAATCATAGATGTAACTTAAGTCAAAATCCAGGGGGTTTGCAAATGCACCCCCTTGCACCTGCCTGTGGGCACCCTTGGAAGGGTCAGTCAAACAGTGATCCAAAACTCTTACTGCTATGATGACTCATTAGAGAAGAAGAGAATATTGTCTAGAGCTGGGGTTTCAAGGACACACATCAAGTGCCAAGTGTGGGGGCTAGTATTGATTGTGACATTGCTGGTGAATCCATATAGCCTCTTATGGCTTAACACAAAAAGTTGTGTGGGCCAGAGTATTGAGTTACCAGTTAGTAAGGTAAAGGATGAGGTTGTAAGGTTGAATGCCAACTAAGTATGCAGCTATTGATTTTAATGCTGGAAAATATTGCAAGGAATGCGAGACTGTACTACGAGCATTATTAGCTTTACAGCAATTCCTGTAGTTACCTCTTTTATAATAAAGCCTTTAATTGGCTTCAGTTTTACCAGTGCTATTATCAATGCTAATCTACTACCCTATTCAAACTGATGTCCTTGTAATGTACTGGTTGCTTCATGCCTGTATACTTCACCCTCTCCCTTTCAATGCACCCTTTTTTTTACCAGCTTCACCCTCTTGTCTTTGGAGGGTAAGCATCTCACACATTTCATCTATCTCACTGTCTTATATCCAAATTATATATTGGTTTGCTAATACTACTTTTTTCTCTTTACTTATTCTTAGCCTCCACCACTGTTAACAATATTGCTGTGTTAGTTATACCATGTTTCGTACTAGGATCATAGGTTTAATTGTCAAGTTTCAAGCTACTGGCTTTCAGTAAGTTTAATAGTCATAACTCCATGTTGTCATTTTCTATACCTCTCAACATGGTACAGAAGCAGTGCCCTCTAATCACTTGCTACAAAGATATCTAAGTATTATCCTTATATATCTATATCTATATATTTAGCTATATGTGTGTATATATATATATATATATATATATATATATATATATATATATATATATATAAATGGGTCAACTTCAGATTGTTGAACTGCAGGAACATCGAGCAGCATATGGCCTAGACCATATGCATAAAACCTCGGAACACTGAAACCTAAATAACCCCCACCACTCCCCCTACTACTTAAATATATAAACTCTGAGATCACACAAACATTGAAGTGAATGGGAATTTTTCCCTAGAGCGATCTCCATGCAAACGGTGGTTTTGAAGTTACAGCCACCTGACAATCTGAAGGGGATCCATATATATATATATATATATATATATATATATATATATATATATATATATATATATATTCTAAATATTAAGTTAATGATCACTACATTTTGGGAAAAATAAAATGCCTCATGATATCAAAGTCGCAAGCTTAAAAGCCTAAAGCCCATAAGTGTACATTAGTGGTCATACATAAGAGTGTTGATGTCTAATATGTTAAATCTAAGGCTGGCACAACTCACCTTGATGGTAACTGATAGGTCTGAACCTGGAATGACAATTCTCATAATATAGAGATTGCAAGGCTTAAAATCTGGACAGAATAACTACTAAGACTGAGGCTGTCGTTTCTTGGACTAGTCCCTTTTTTTTCTGAGGTATGATAATCTTGGAGTTGGTAGATACAAGTCTGGTGTGTGTGTGTGTGTGTGTGTGTGTGTGTGTGTGTGTGTGTGTGTGTGTGTGTGTGTGTGTGTGGGGGCTCGATCCCTGCAAAAAAGAAGTTTAAAGGAAAAGAGCAATGTTCAGTAATCATTCTTCTCCTGCATTTTAACTCGTTTTTTTTTTTTTTTTTTTTTTTTAGTTTATCAAGACTCTACATCATAAGTCCTGATATTTCAATAGGGAGAAGGGAGCCCTTTTTGTCATATAAAGTTTGATTGTTGTGGGGCATTTTAAAGTTGTTGTAGAAGCTGGAGGTACTCCAAAGCTTGGAGTGGTAACATTGCCCCAGCAGGAAGCCCTGATTGATGATTGCAGTGAATTGATGGCGATTAGACAGGGGGTGCTCTCTCACTAGCAGTCTTTGCATACATGTTGGTTTCCTATTTGGGGAAGGTACAGCTGTCTTTAGTTCTTATCCAGGAATGCTGTTTTGGGAACTGCTGTTGCAAAAGGACTTGCCTTGGTATAACTGGTGACCTCTTTTCTGGGATATTTGCTGGAGAAACAGCTGTAGTTTTCTTTTCTAGGCACTTCACTGGGGTCTTTACATTTGCAGCTGTCAGTTTGTTTTTTTAAATGCTAAGGCTCAGGACCTTGCTGCAGTACAAGCTGGCCATTTAATTGTGGGGATTGGTGTTTGCAGGGTGGTACTGAATTACGGTATATGTATGACTGGGTGCAGATGGTGGTCTTGTCTTGTACCTTGTAAGCTGTTCTACTGAAGTAAATGTGGAAGTCTTTGCCTTATTCTCAAGACAAAGTATTGTCTTTTTGTATGATTGCAGAGTTGTCTGTATAACTGCAGATTTATGTCATTTTTATTCTTTAGCCAGACAGCCCATGCTTTATCTCTGTCTTTCATTAGATGATTTGATGAGCCATGGGGCATGGTTATTTATTTATTTTTTGATGAGGAGCTAGAGAGTTAAGAATGATTTGGAAGGTGTTGTTGAAATGTTCAGCTGCATCATTAAGGGTAAGTCTTTTTAGGATGGACCAGGTTATACCTTTTAGAGATTCATTAACTGCCTCTTTGATGAATATTTATAGGCTGCAGATAGTTTTGAATTTGTATTGCCTTGTGAGCTGAGTGATAATCCTGTGAGTAGGTGGTCACTTAAGGAATGAGGGTGTGTGCCTGAGGATGTAAAGTCAGAAGGGTTCGAGACTAGTATTCAGTCCAGGGTGGAGTGCTGGATGCTATTTTTGCTATATCTGGTAGGAGTAGTTATAAGTTGAGTAAAGCCACAGAGGTTTATACTGTTTTTGGGTGGTATGAAGTTAGTGTCTGCCAATTAATGTTAACATCCTCTAGGATAATGGTTTCATTCGGTATTATTTCAGATATCCAAGCTAGAATATTTTCTAGAATGGGAATGTTTTGCCCAGGAGGGATGTATAAAACAACTATGCAGATGTTCTTAGATGAGTTAAGTTTTAGAAATGTTCTAAGGATTTCAGCTATGCAGAATGTTGGTATATTCCTTGAGTATGGGGAAACTATTAAGTTGTTAGGGAAAATTAAGGCTATTCCACCATCTTTTGTATGTGCTTTGTCTAATCTGATAATACTGTAACCAGGGGGAAGAATGTCAGTATCTTTTATTTCTGGGTTTAGCCAAGTCTCTGTAATAGCAAGGATGCCTGGGTTAGAGTGTGTTAACCAGGCATGAAAGAGCATCAGTTTATTGCACATGCTCCTGATAGTAAGAGTGATAAGCATTAGTTTTTTTGTCTCTGTATTAGGAATGGGACCTGGGTTGGGGTGAATGTCCCTACACAAGGCCGTGAAAGAACGTGTAGTTGTTTTAGGAGTTTTAAGTAATTTGGGTAAATGTATTAGTTTTAGGTTGTAGTGGTTAGTATTGAGGACTTTAGGGTGAGGATAAAAGAAGATTGTAATAGCGATCAGTGTTGAGGTTATTTAGGAGAAGCTTGGGGCGGAGGGATTGAGTGGCGATTATGAGGTAATAGGTTAGGTATGCTTTTGTAGTAGTGTTGCTGGAGGAGTTGTTAGGGTAGAAAAGAGAAGAAGGAAGTGAAATGAGAGGCATAAGTAAAACAGTATGATTGGTGTAGAGTAAGATAGCTTAAATAGAAGTAGAGGGGGAATTAGGGCTGTTGGAAGTGAAGCAGTTATAGGGGCTAGAGTATAAATGAAAATACTGCGGGATAGTAGTGTAGAAAAAGGGGTGTATTGTTAGAGTAATATGGGTGAGGTGTGGGAGGGGGATGTACACTGACTGGAGTGTATTTGGAATTGGATAGAATTTGCAGGAGGTAGAGCTAAAGGAAGTATAAGTTTATAAAAGAAGAGTGGTAGGTTGTCCTAGTACATTCTCTGGAATGTAAGGAAAAGAGGGGGCATTAAAGGCTAGAGTATAATGATGTAGTTAAAATAAGAAAAATAGGCTTTATATGGGAAAAGAAGAGGATACAATATGGAATAGATAGCTACTGTTAGGGAGGATGTGACTATAAATGTATGTATTGCAAAGCAGTATGGGAGGGAGAAAGAAAGTTGGGAATGGGGCTAAATAAGGAAGTATAAAACAAGAAACAGAAGTGTATGTCCAGAAGTAGTAAGGTAATTTGGGGAGGCCTTTGGAAAAAGAGTCACAAGTGAAATGTGAATGTAGGACATATACTATTACAGTAAGAGGGGGTTAATGGGATGAAGCAAAGATGAGAGTAGCGGGCTTCCTACCCTCAGATCAATTTATTGTCAATTTATAACTGAGAACAATAATTTTATACCCACAATAAAGCAATCAACAGAGATGCAATTAAAACAGGCTTTCTGTCATTTCTGTCATTTCCTGAGATCAAATACCTGACAATACCTACCCTCAACTTAATTTATAGGTCAATCTATAATCTATTCTCATCTGCATTATTTATTGACCTCTCAAAAGCATTCGATATGGTAAATCACCATCGTCTGATTGACATGCTTAAATCCCTTTCTCTTGACACAATGGCTATTTAGTGGTTCAACTCCTATCTGTCAAATAGACAACAAGCAGTTCTCTGGGACAGCCATTTATCCTCCCAGCTCCCAATCTCCATTGGAGTCCCACAAGGCTCTATTCTAGGTCCCCTCCTCTTCTCCATCTTTATTAATAACCTGAATACCTCCCTCCCATCCTCCACTTGCATTCAGTATGCAGGTGACTCCACACTCATCTGCACTGCAATGTCTGCTGCTGAACTACATTCATGTACCCAAAATGTTTTTACTGCAGCAGAAAATTGATTCAAACACATCTGTCTCCTCCTTAATCCTAAAAAGACTAAGTTACTATTGTTTACTCCAACTTATAAGTCCATCCTAATTTCCTTTACTATTGTCTCTAACAATGGCACACTTATATCACCCAATAGCACCACAAAACTGCTTGGTGTCACAATAGATAATCAACTAAACGTTGATGCTCACATCAATCTAACTATTAAAACAGTTAACAAAAAAATAGGTGCTCTCTATAGACTTAAACAATTTCTCACACCAGTGACTAGGATATCTTTAGCTCAAACACATCTCATCTCTGCACTACTGCATGCCTCTCCAACCTTTATTAACCTATCAAAAACAAACCTGTCAAAACTAGCCTCGTCCTACCACAACACTATCAGGTTTGCTACAGGTGCCCCTTATCGGACTCATCATTGCTTAAATCTCAGACAGCTAGGTTGGCTTGAACTGCAAAATCTCATTCTACTTCAGCAACTGACTATTACCCACAGGATACTCCACTTCCCTTCTAATGCACCTATTCTTAATACTCTTATTTCCCCCTATAAGAATCTCACTACCCTATGATCAGCTAATAAACTTCTAGTAGCCACATGTAAATCTCAGAATAAAGCAGGTGACTCCCTTTTCTCAAATGCTGTGGGTTCACACTGGAACAAGCTCCCTGGTGAACTTACTACCTTGACCTCAACACCCCTTTTCAAGAAACATTTAAAGACCCACCTCAGATCACACTGGCTCTGCCCTTGCTCTACTCCTGACTGACTATTGTTTCCTACTTCCACATCTTTTTACCTCTTTTCCAATTACCTCTATTTGCACTGTATGCACCCATCATCTTGGACAGGTATTACTTCTCCTTCTCTCACACTGCCTTGTCTCCATCTAGCTTGTATCACTGCTCCCATCACTACAATTTTTCTCCTAGACTTTCTTCAGCTTGTGACTTCCTCTTTCTTATGTTTTACCTCCTGTTACCTCTACTTACTTTGCTTATGTTTTACCTCCTATTACCTCTACTTACTTTGCACTACCTAATGCCTTGCACAGGTATTATTTAGTTTTTTTTTTTTTTCATGATAGGTCAAGTCCAAGTCCTGATGCTATAAAAATGCAATTCTGTATTTAAATATTGCTGTTGTTGCTGTGTGTTTTTGATTTGCTAATTGCTGCTCTGTTTTGTTTATGCGAATTAGTTGATAACTCCTGCTTAGTAGTTTAGTTATCCTTTTGTATATTTTTTTCTTAGTGTGTTACCTTAGACTGTTACAGTGGAGCTTTTCTCCTCTGGCCTCTACTGAAAATGGACATGTATCCAGTTAGACTAGCCCGGTCAACAAATGTAAAATAAATAAATAAATAAATAATAATTGAGAGGAATCACTTTATAGCCAGAACAAAGCAATTAACAAAAAGATGCAAATAAAACAGGTTTTCTCTCATTTTCTTTAGCTAAATACCTGACATATGCAGTAAAGTCTACTGGTGAAGCAAAAGGAGACAGTGGTCAACTTAGTAAGGTGTCCTACTGTTTCACGAAGCAGGCATGTATTTAACTGATTAAAGTTAATATGAAGCAAGGTTCTTAAGGATAAATATGATTACATGAAACAATGACAAATGTCTCACTAAACCTGTAGGTATAGGGCTCTGTGACAGAGCTCCTACAATATCAGGGCCAAATGTAGTGACCGCAGGCTAAGAAACAATGACAAAAGTCTCAGTAAACTTGTAGGTGTAGGGCTTTGTGACAGAGCTTCTGCAATATCGGGGTCAGATGTAGTGACTGCAGGCTCTGCTTTATGAAGGAAGATAGTAACTGAGTATAAGTAGAGACAACACTGAGGGGATGTTTAGCAATACATTCTACTATAGAGACAACCCATCATGAACACACATCTTTTTGGAGTAATTCTCAGTTCCACAGCTACTCAGTTTTACTAACACAGTATAAGATAACAGTAAGATGATTGCACTTGCCTTGTCCCCTCTCCCCATTGAATTAGCCAGCTCACTGTAGCTCTTTTATTATCCTAATAAGGCACCATGGTGTTCTATTGGTCTCAATCCTATCTGTTGAAAACTAACTTGCAAAGTTTAACTTTACCTTCCTGACTTCTCTGCTAACTCCATGCACCTCTCTGCTAACATCTGCACTGCTTGCTACCTTCTGTACCCACTCTCACGTTTTGAATTACATCCTTGATAATTAAGTCTAGACCACCATAACAGCTATTTTGTTTAACACACATGTGTTTCCCATTTGATAAGATAGACCAACAGCATCATTCAGTTGTAAATGAGGCATTACACAGAGGGTCCTTGCAATTTCACCCTGGCTCAGCAGCAGTAGAAAGTTATATATATCTCTCTCAGTTTCCATAGCCTGAAATGTTATTTATTTATTTATTTATTTCCTTTTATTTATTTATTTTTTTCTACCTTACCTATTTATTGAGGTGGGAAGCCCAGTGGACAAATTGGCCTTTTCAGGGGTAACCCAGGAGCACTGCTTGGTTAAGCGATTTGCTCAGTCAGACAGTAGGCAAATGAAGATGGAAGGACTCAAACCCTGTACCCTGGGTACAAGGAGCAGCTCATTAACAGCTCAGAGCTTTAGTCTCCTGCACTAACTGCCAGACTGAGTTGTACTGATGCAGCTTAACTGGTCATGTCATATGAGCTTAAGTGTCAAGAAAGTCTCAGTGATGGGCATATTTATATGCACAGATTTTAATTCAAAATCCTGATTCAAAGCAGACTTTTTAATAACTCACCTTCCTTGTATGTATGTGTGATTTTTACACACTGCACTATTATATTAAACCCGAGAACCTGCAGTCTACAGCAATATAGAACATCTATTGCAATCAGTAGTAAATGTAATACATTTGTTGTAGACTACCCCACTGAATGCCAGTTTCTCATGTTCAAAGCATATCATCCTATTCTGGCAATAGTTTGCTCCTCTATTGTACTGACTCTGTTGTAGTAGGTGTCCTGGCATCTAAGAACTGATCAAACTATCCTCAATTTTATCTTTTTCATCAAAATTCACTAGTTAACTACATCAGAATTTTATAATACTATGTATTTTACAGCATCTTGGCCTCTAATTTTAACCCCCTTTTAATGGAGTTTTTGTTGCATAACCAAATTTGCAGTCAGTTTACATTACTGTTCTCTAAATGCACATATTCATTGAAACTGAATGAACAGTAGCTCCGAAGAATTTCTGGTGCAGTCTAATTGAGAAAGCTTTTTCATTTTTTCTAACCAGATACTTAGTAACATACCTTCAGAAATATGGTGGACCTCCATCCACATCCACCCATCGCTAAACTGAATCAACCTGATCTACATGTTTCTACTCCTTAAAAACCCTCACACATTTCACTATATCCAGCCCCTTCAGCACAGGATGTCATATATTTGCATTATGATGACATCAAATACAACATGTGCCATTACTGTCCTATTTCCCCTATAACCTGTAAATTCACGTTCTTACAAATATCACATTCACCTAATAACAAGGATACATTATAACTGTTCTTTTCACCTGTTTACAGGTGCTAATCTAAGCTTACACTTAAAAACTTCTACTTCAACAGTACATTAGAGAACTTTCACACAAATTGCAAATTATATTGGAGAGATACCTTCATTGTCAAACATGCATTAAAAATATATTCCACCAGAATAATTAACAAAACCTTTGTTAGCTTAAACTTAAGAATGTTAATCACTGTTACTTCTCTTTTATGTTGGTATTCAGCCTAGTCATGGCACCTTATTCAACGATTCCTTCTTCATATTCATTACAGGTTGTTTTTAAAAGCTGAAACTGAAAACGTTATGATTAAAATGTATCTTCAGCACTTCTGGCTTGAGTCTAATCTGCCAACTTCCTTAATATTGTGGAATCATGGGCAAAACACAGTCTAAAGCTTCAACCCTTCTTCCCTCATTATCAATACCTCTTTAATGGAAGGCCTGGAAATAACATTGGATGTGACATATTCTGACTTTACTAATAATATTTTAACTTCAAATTACAGCTTAGTCACATCATTGGACTTGTGTACTACTATCTGTATTATACTAATAAACAGACTTAATGGCATCCTCTGACCATAACGCTAGCAGCCAACCCATGCACACTTCTCTGCCTATTTAGATTCATACTAGCTCACAAAAATGTCCCAGAAATCTGATTATTTTAGATGACTTTAATTTTAACCTGCTGGGCAATGTTTATATCAACATTCAGAAGGTGCTGTCAGATTTCATTCTGTACCAGCAAGCCAGTGAACCCACTTGACCCAATCCTACATCAAGCAAACACCTCTTTTTGATTTATTTATTGCCAATATCCCACATAAACTTCTTATCTTAATAGCCTTCCACTTAAACAGTGACCACTGTTCTAAGGAATTTATTCCATAGACCTCCACCATAAAACAGCCCTCTTCTTCATCACTTTTTTCATATTGATGTCAAAGACGAAATCTACCAACTACATAACACTCTTTTATATGCAGACTGGATAATGTTTGATTCATAGGTTCATAGGTTCATAGGAAATTACTAGGTTAGCTGCCCTTGCAGACCATTTTACGTTGGGCCAATTTTCCTTTTTGTGCTCGAATTAACCTATCCATTTTGTTAGAGACTGGCCTCAACCATCCCATGGTTGATAATTACATATTATCCCTAATGAGAATATCTGGGATCATACCATAGATAGTTTGAGGGGACACATGCATGGGGTAAAGCATATAGGAGCTACCTTTGAGCATTGGTAGTACAGGTGGCAGTCTTCAGGTAAATTTTCTGTGTCCTATCCATAGATCCAAGTTGCACTTGAATAGGGACAGGGATGATGTTTGTTTTATGTGGATGTGGAGTGTGTTCCAGAGCAATGGTCTCCTCTGCGAAATATACCTGTCCCTCCAAACTGTTCTACTGATGTTGCAGAAGAGGTTTAGATCCCTATACCAAGTATTTCTTATGCCATTTGACTTGCTGATGTACAGTAAATCCATCAGTATTGGGTTTTAATGAGCCTTGTATTGTGCAGTAAATCCATCACTTTTGAGGTGTAAGATGCCTTGTATGACAGACACAGGTCACCTCTTATCAGTCTGTAAGATACCAAGATTAGGACAGGGCTTTGAGTCAGTCTAGTTAGAACATGTTGTTTAGGCCTTCCTTCCTTTTAGTAAGGTATCTCTGTGGGAGTTCCAGTTGTTGTATTTGCCTGGACAGATACATGCCAAAGGGGGCATTACATTCAATGATTGGCCTACTGAGGTCTGAGTAAAGGGCGACATGGCATCCCTAGATCTAGGCACAATCCTTTTGTTTATAAGCTGTGCAATATAGAATGACTTTCTTACAACAATGGACACATTGGTCAAAAGTTAGGTCACTGTCCACATAAGTTCCCAAATCCTGAACAACTGGGTCAACTCTTAGGGGTGTACTGTCAATGTGATACTTCCCTGGGGTAGATGACTTCCCAAAGGATACAATAATGCATTTTTTTTGTTTTAGTTTCTTTCCATGATTTTGACATTAGTTATTTATTTGGGACAAACCTTCCTGCAGGATGGTCAGGTCATTTAGGGATTTAATGACTGCTCCTAGCTTCTAGTCATATTCAAACTTATTCACAGGATCCCACTATGTCTGCTTGACTCATCCAAGTTCACATCACAGGAATTCCATCCAGAAACTCATAAATATAAATGGCAGCTTGACTAAACACATGTTCATAATGTATGTATTCAAGCTCCTCACTTTACAGCATATTGTCATACAAATAAAAGCCTTTGTCCTCCAGCCCCATTACTTTATTATTCTTATTTGAGGTCACCGTACCTTGGAGAGAGAGATTGAGAGAGAGGATCACTGACAGGTGATATAAAGCCATTCTTTCTCTAAGGTTCACTACCCACAAAGCACCCACAGCCTGCTCTCTTCTGTCTGTTGCAGTCTTGCTCCACTGTGACCAATGAACCCCGTTCTTTAAATCATGCAAAGAATGTATCATTCAGCGTTGAGTACAGTCTCTTCATTACCAAAAATTACTTTTCCAAACATCTGGAAATATGCCCATATTTGACCATTGGCTAAGTCTACTGACTTTAAACCTGTATTTATCTTACTGACCTTAGGAAAACAAGGAAAAAAATATCCAAATCCAAATTTATAAGTGCATACAAACAACAGGAATCCTTTCCTACATAGTAACAGATTAAGGATGTATATTTTATATACATCCACATAGCCAAATGGTTAAAGTGACAGCCTTATGTACAGTAGGTGCTGGGTTTGAATACACAGTCTCTGGACAGGAGAAAGATTTCTTACATCAGTTTGGATTCTAATTGATTAAATTCTGGTAAATATGTACAAAGGTCTCGTAAAATGAACAATTTTCATAGACCTGACATGAGTATATGATCTGTTTAACTATCAGGTATTTTTAGGCATTCTAAAGAAGTTTGAGTTCACTTCCAAAGTGTCATTTGATTTACAAATTCCTCAGCTCTTCTCTACCAAATTCTTACAACATTCTTTGTCAATCCTTACAGCAATTTGGATTTTATTTGATTATATTATAATAAATATGAAAAAAGTCAACTAAAATAAATAGTCTTCATAAATCTGACTTGAGTATTTGATCTGTTTAACTATCAACTCTTTTTAGGCATCCTAAAGAAGTCTGAGTTCATTTCCAAAGTGTCAGTTGGTTTACAAATTGTTCAACTCTTTTCTGTCAGAGTCAGCTCCTCACTGTCTAGTTCCATCCTTCTTTCAGCTGGTGGCAGTTCTTCAAGGGTCCGGCTTCTCATTTTTTTCTATATTTGCTGTTTATCATTCTACACACAAGGAAATATAACAATTAAAAATACTCCTTTATGTTGAAGATATGGATGTATACAATTCTTCCTCCTCTGACCTAATAAGTACAGACACTGAAAAAATGACTTGAATATGCTAAGAAACTGACTTTTGAATTAAACTATTGCCAAAAACTTATTTTACTTTTTTACCTATCCTGATAATTATTTACCATTTCAGGAGTACTCTGGAGACAACCTCCTAAATTAAGGTCTCATTGGCTGACTCACGCACCAGCCTTAAAAGCAGATGAAAAACTGACTGTGTCCTCTTTCAGTATGGGTAAACTGTAAGACTCACTTTGTATGGCAGAAATAGGTAAGGAAATTATTTTAGCTCATCAACAGTATAGCTTACCAATTGTTAATTGTGCACTGCCTCCAACAATATCATTCCTCAAAACCATTTCACTCAAAATGGACTTCCCTGTGCTGTATTACAAAAGAATAACTCATTACTGATTAAGAATGTGACAGGTTCTTACTCTGTTCCATTCCCTTCATGGTATTAAGACTTGATTTATTTTCTTATCTCGCTAGCTTTACCAAGAGCTTCAGCTATTTCAGGTACACACACATTACTTGCTTCATTCACATGTTGACAGTGTCCTACTATTAAGAAGACCGAATGGGAAAATGTCTGGACTTAAAATGGTCTGCAAGGGCAACTAACCAAGTACTTAGCTATGAACCTATAAGACCACATAATAAATGATTATACTATGATATATAGTGGCACTCCCTGCGCTATCAATGATAGGACCCAAGGTGTGTAAAGTGTAGGGACATATTTCCATCAAATATTTGAAGCCACAACCAATTATACAGCCAGTTTCAGCTTCAGAAAGAGGCAGCTACAGTTATATATGATGAAGCCAAATGCTTACGTTTGTCCCTGTCTAGTAACTTTTAATCAATTTCTCCATTTTAAGTCCCCACTTCCCGTCCAAATCCCCATGATTCCTACAGTACTCTAATTTGTTTCAGAGTGTATTTGTTATTCCATAGAACTTTGCATTCACATTGTCTTCAGGGTGCGAAGATTTTTTTTTTCAAAAAAATATTTTCTCTGTTTTTCCACCCAGTCCTTTGCTCTAAGGTTCATAGATAAGTACTTGGAAGTCTGCAGTCCATTACAGGCCTAGCCAAAAAAAAAAAAAAAAAAACCATAAACAAACAAAAAAAAAAAAAACACCCTGTTCAAAAGTTCCATCCAGCCTGAAGGAGGGCAGGACAAGAGAGACTGGAGAAGAATTTGAGGCTGTCCATCTAGTTATCTTGCTTTACCTTGAAGGTGGTAAGGGCGCTAGTCTGTTTGATATGTACTGAAGTTTGTTCCAGAGGTGATAGATATATTGTGATATGAATCTATCATGGCAATCTGTTTTATTTATCTGTTGATGAAGGTTTAATTCCTTTAACCAGGTATTTACAACACAACTTGTGCTATGAAGGAATATGAGGTCAATAAGTGCTGGATCTTTCATGGCTCAAAAAGTTAGGCAGAGATCTCCACTGAGCAGCCTATAAGAGATTAAGGACAGAAAAAAGGGTTGGCAGTCTGTCCTCATAACTAACAGTTTTGAGGTCTCTGATCTTTTCAGTTATGAATCTCTGAGTTCTCTTGACTGATATTTCAGACAAATAAGTGCCAAAAGGTACATTAGATTCAATAACAGATCTGATGAGGTATGGGTAAAGGGGCATTAAGACTTCTTTGGATCTGGTGGAGATAACTTTAGAAATTCAATACAAAGATTTCACATTAACGAATTATCAACAAGGCTGTCTAGATTGCTTACAACAGTGTCTGATTGGGGTCTATGTTAAACAGTGAACGATCAAAAGATTGAACGCTGTTATATGGACCACAAAAGAAAGAAAACAAGAAAGAGCAAACAGCCAAAACAGCAGATTTTTCCCCAGGGAAAAAATTCACTGTTCCCCCCCAAAAAAAAAAAAAACACACTAAACATTATTTTAAGTGGGGGCTATGCCACCCAGACCCCCATACTTAAATATACCAACTCCGAGATCGCACTACAGTGTTGAAAACGGCAATGGGATGGAAGCTGCCAAGTGGCTCATTTCCCAGGGAAAGAATTTGCTTAAAAGCCACTTCGTCATTTTGCGTTTTCGACATTTACAGTTCGATGAAGATGCATTCAACATAATGCGTCCTTGTTCTTCTGACAAGAACCCTCTGATTGGAGGGGGTGTGTCACACATACGGTATGTGAAAATAAACTTGTATGTGTGTTCAGACCTGTTGTATATGGTACATAAGTTGCTAAAATGTCCAGAAGTTTCTATATGCTGTAAATGTCATTAAACACGATGTTTACTCCTTTAGATTAGCTATAAACATCCAAAACTTTGTAAGCTGTGATATGCCATTGATTTATTGATTGATTTATTGCATGAATGATATTTTTGCTTCTCTGTTATATTATTTGTTACATCACTGTTGTTACTCATATTTTTATTTGTGCCAAGACCATGTCTAAAAAAGATCTACCTGAGATCATTGCATACCCCACTAAACAAAAATAAATACAATAAGCATAATTTCTTTAACTTATTGGCCATGGAAAAAATGATAACATCTCATTTAATGCACTTGAGTATGTATAAACAAATGACAATGCCCTGTCCAGATCAATTGTAATAGCGACACCTTCTCCTTTGCCTCAGTTTCCCGAGTCAGCACAGGTATCAGTCTTACATCCTTGTCTCTAATGTAGCTGGATGTTTTTCCATGTTACCAGTTTTCCTACCTCATCAGCTTCTCATTGCATGACTCTAAGCAAGTTGCTTAACCAGAAGGTATTCCTAAGTCAGCAGTGGAAAGTGGAGCTGTGCCTAGCTACCCTGACAACAAAACAAGTAAATGAATAACACTGTTATACAAGTTCTGTTAAATATGCACTCTCTTTCTTCTTTAAACTGTGCTATAATAGTATTAGTATCTTTTCAATTTTTCGAGAAATAATAATATGCACTTGTTACATGCCAACATTGCATTAATTTGAATATTTTATGCAGTCTGAACCTGATAACTTAAAATGTTTTAGCAACAGTTTCTAAAGATATATTTATTTAACAAAAAACAAACTATGGCTAGGATTTAGAAAGGCTTGCCATCAGAAGAACACAGACATTTTCTCCTCATGATAAACTTTTCCGATTCTTAGACTCTCACAGAGGTTTCCTGCTACTGGGAGCCTCAGAGCAGACAGCAATTTCATTTGCAGATCTATATTCCTATGCAGTAATCTAAGGGAGTGGTTAATGCTCATTAGCCACGTGGTCTCCCTTAGAAATGCCAGCAGCTGCCAATTTATGCCGATGAGCAGCTGTATAAAATTTCACTGCTGGAGGGAAAAATGTTAATCATCCATTCACTCCTATTAAAGCAGTCATGGCACAGGTAAGGTTAGTAAAGACATGGGGGTGGAGGGGTGAATTAGTGTATGTATGTGGAAGTTGCGTGCATGTGTGTGCATGCATTCATAGCTGTAGGGTCTTACACGAAGCTGTATAAATGTGTGGATCTATATTAAAATTGCAAAGAGGAGTTATGTCGAACGCCTCTTCAGCGACGCATAAAGACCAAATGCATTAAACCGTGAATGGTCAAAACAGCAATTTCTTTCCCTGAGAAAGAAATCTCTAGTACCAAACACACACACACACACACACACACACACACACACACACACACACACACACACACACACACACACACACACACACACACACACACACACACACACACACACACACACACACACACACACACACACACGCTATTTAAAACATAACTAAGTGGGGGGCTTCCCTCCACCCCCCAGAGATGTGTGTGTGTGTGTGTGTGTGTGTGTGTGTGTGTGTGTGTGTGTGTGTGTGTGTGTCTGTCTGCCCTAGGTTATATTTCATGAAAAAAAATATGTGCGTGGCCACCACGTGTTTTTGAAGTGAAACTTCTTTAATGAAGTGCAAAAATGTACTTATTTTGGAAAACTGTGTGTGTTTGTGCGTGTGTGTGTGTGTGTGTGTGTGTGTGTGTGTGTGTGTGTGTGTGTGTGTGAGCACACGCATGTGTGTTTTCACAGCTGTCCAGATTTTTGCCTCACTAAATAATGACATACATTTGAGTTTCAGACTTCATATCCTTCAGAAAATGCATAGTAATGCTAAACCTGTTATTCTAGGAACTTTCTAAGTTTAAGAGAAAATTTAAGATTGGTCCCTATTTGGAGGGCTTTGCTCACCCCCCATTATTTTAGGCTTTGTCCAGAGTGAGAGTTATGGTGCAGATGTATATAAAGAAATGGATGTTTATGAGATACTGGAACATGAAGGGAGGTGGTAATATTTGAATGCTAGACTTATTAATCTTGCAAAGATTTTCATTTAAGTGACTATTGTGTCAACTGATTTCTTGCCCTTTAATGTACAGTGATATTGTCCTTGAGATGATACCATTCCAAGGATCCAGAAGATGACCATTGTCTAGGAGGACACCTTGGGGCAAGGATGATCTTTTTGTTTATCCCACATGGAGAAGCCCAAACATAACATAATATAATCTCAGAAACAAAAAAAGTCCAGAACCTTTTTCTGTTCTCAAAACTGAAGGGATGCCTTTTTGAGGGTGTTATTAAATGGTTTTGAAAGCAGTGTAAACTGAAAAGGTCTACAGCTGAGAGGAGTTGCAGAGTATAGAAGTGTTAAAAGTAATGAAATGAGTGGACCTGCTAAACGTCTTGCGAATACACAGTTGAAGAGACAAGTCTTGTTGCCCAAATTCTTCCTCGGGGTACAGGAGACAAATAAATGCAGAGTAAAATAATGACATACATTTTTCATACACTAAGTTTTCATTACAATTTGTCAGTTTCTGTTATTGGTGCCCATTATGATGCTCCGTATCGTTTTGTTCCCAGACTGTGATTGAAAAGACTTGGACTCATACAGACCAATTCACTACCCTGTTACATAAACATATAGCCAAATAAATTCCAGTAAACTATTTTACTTCACCCTAATTCTGATGTCACTTATACAAGTGCTCAGTGATCTAGAGCTAATAAACTAGGCTGGGATACAGTTGGTTATACAAAGACAGTACAGGTAACCTGGCAAGTTTGAGATGTTCTCTGACAAATGTAGTCCAGTGAGACTGGTATCAGTACAGTAGTTACAGATCTCAGGTACAAAGCCCAAAAAAATTCTTGGTGCTAAGACGTTCAGAGATATGGACTGTGTGTGTAAAGGCATGGACTGTGTGTCTGAGTTTGTGGTTTAGACAATCAAAAGTGACCGACAGAACAGCAGGCTGCATTTAGTCCCGTGTTTGAATGTGATTGTGTGTGTGTGCGCGTGGCTGCCAGGGATTGCTTGCTCACTCTCACTCTTCCGCTCTCATTCTGACTGTGTGTGTGTGTGTGTGTGTGTGTGTGTGTGTGTGTGTGTGTGTGCACGCATGGGTGTGTGTGAGATCGCTCGGTTGTTCTAACACCTCATTGTCTGTGTCTGTTTGAAAAGCTGAAGTATAAGTACGGAACTTAAACTCCACCCTTAAAGGCTAATTTTGACTTAAGTACTTCCGTTTCACTTTTCTGTTACACTCCGAGTTCTCACACCATCCCATAAAAAGTTTCACTTTCATTCAAGTAACTCAGACTGTCAGATTTAATCTTAACTATTTCATTTTCTTTTCAACAACATATAACTATTTTTGTATGTGTAATGTACTTATAAATAAGGATGATATTTTAAGTATGTTTTAAGTGTCATACTCCATCTATTCTCAGCCCTTATGTATTTTACAGACCAAGATATAGAATAAGTTCTCTTCAAAATTATTGCTTCTTACAAGCCAGGTCTACCCATTCCTGTAGGACTGAGCATTTTTTATCCAGGCAGTCAACACCTGCATATCCTCTAATGCTCATTCACTGAAGAGTCTTAATTTTGACCTTTAATAAATCCCTGCAAAATATTTTAGAAGGCATACAGATTTTCTTAGTCCTTGGTATATCAGTTTTATCAGGTCTAGTGATAATTCAGCTGATCATATGTCTGCAGTAAACATTAAGGCTGGGTAGACTTTTAATAGAGGTTGGAAAGTAGATCTACTGTATCTTGCACTAGTTTGTACTTTACCTGTATTGGCTTGTAAATATTATAGGTTCATAGGTGCATACTAGACTGATGACCAGTAAAGCCTTTATAAGCATAGCCATGAAACCCAAATGTGTCCCATAAGTTATATGTTTTAGACATTTATATAGGGGTGATTTTGTTATGACATGAATTACCGACTGACTCTGTCCATTGGAGATGTGGGTGCCAGATCAGGGGTGAATTTTTGATTTTCGATTCAATAGTCGAAGTTATGCTGAAATAGGGTTAGGGAGGGAGTTTGTTTCATATGGAGAGGGAGTCTCTTCCAGAGAAAGGGAATTCTCTGAGATACATATCTGTATCTCCAACATGCCCTGTTTATGTTGCAAGCAAATGGTGTTTGTTTTTCAGATGTGCAAAAGGTTCATCAGAGAGGGGTCTTGGCAGGATTTGTATGCCAGGCCTAGATCACCTTTCTGAAGTCTATAGGAGATCGAGTATAGAGATAGGGCATTGAGATGATCTGCACAGGACATTGTGTTTATATGCTGTATTCTTATTGTATGGAACCTTTATGGGGGTTCCATTTGCTGCATGTGTCTGGTCAGGTATGCCCCGAAAGGGGCATTCCTCTCAACGATGGGTCTAATGAGAGCTGAGTTTAGCTGTACAGTGACTTCCCTGAACCCAGATCCATGCACGTACTTATATGATGTGCAGCACAGAAGGATTTATTTGCTACTTTGGATACATGTTGGTTGAAGGTCAGGTTACTGTCTACATATGTCCCCAGATCCTTGATTAGCGGGTCAACTCTTAGGTGGTGTTTTATTGATGATTTAGTTACCTGGGGTGGCTGACTTCCCAGAAGGTACTGTAATGCATTTCTTTGCATTGAATTTTAAGCTATGGCATTGGCACTAGTCATTTGTTTGTGTTAGATCCTCTTGTGTGGATTAGATTTAAGATAGTCTGTAAATCTCTTTCAGCACAGCATGTGAGCATATGTGTCTGTATATGTATGTGTGTGTGTGTGTGTGTGTGTGTGTGTGTGTGTGTGTGTGTGTGTGTGTGAGTGTGTGTGTGTGTGTGTGTGTGTGTGTGTGTGTGTGTGTGTGTGTGTGTGTATACATATATATATATATATATATATATATATATATATATATATATATATATATATAGAGAGAGAGAGAGAGAAATATTTTTATAGATATCGCTATGTAGGGGGGATAGGTGTGTGGTTATGAAGTACTCTTTAGAAATCAAGGAGGCTTCTAAACATTTATTGAATTCAATGTAATCCTTTCTTCAAGAAATGTATAGCCTCATGTTTAAGTTCTGTCATCAGTCCTGTTGACTAGATGTTGGGGAAATGAATTATTCACAATGTCCAATAAAAAGGCACAGACAAAGATGACTAGAGAGCATTTTGCAGGCCAATGAATGATCTAAGCCTGTTCTTTAAAGCATTCTGTTCTGCCAAGTACGTATGTTCAGGTTTTAATCAACATATTAGAGCATATTCACTTACATTGCTGATTAAGTTTATGTTGTGTTTTTATTCTGGAAAAAGGTTTGGGTTTTGAATGACTTGTATCATTACCAGCATGTTCACAAACAATCTGATTATGTTTTGTTGTTTTAATTTGAGAAGTAGTTTTGGACTTGATTCTGCTGTACTATTATTAATTGCTTAAATCTGTTCTTTCTACATTTCTGTGCTACCTTGGTAATCTGACTGAAGGTCATTTTACAAGTTAAATGATTGTTGTTTACACCCACTAGAACCATGGGGTATATTGACTTGAGATAGGAATTGCTAAGGAAAGGATGAGTTAGCTAAATTAGGAATGTTTCTGAGGTAGACATATCACTAGAGCTTTGATGGCAACACAAGGAGAAAAATTAAGAGTTCTTTATAAAATTGGCTGGAGCATTGACAAGACAACTCATAAGAACAGTAATCGGTGAATAGTGAATTAGCCTAGTCTTCATGTGGATAACATCAGAGTGGAGCCATCATGGATAATAGGGCAAAAGCAACTGTATGAACCAGGATGCAGCTCCTTATATTTAACCTTAATACTTAAAAATGCAGTACTGCTAGTTAGGGGCATAAGGATGAATTAGTGGGAAAAACAGGATAATCCAATTATTCTAATTATTGTCATATCATTAATCATTATGGCTCAAAACAAATCACTTCCTACTTTGAAAAAGTTACTGCCAACTATATATATCTGTATATAGATAGATAAATCTATATTTAGATATATCTGTATCTCCCTATATCTATATATTTATATGGTTACCTATCAAAACATCAAATGGTTGTAACATCTAAACTCAAAACATCAAGACCATAACATCTAAACGTCAAAACATCTAAAAGTCATAACATCGAATCTCAAAACATTGAAAACTACAAAGCAACAATAAATAACATCCCACACACTGTTTACTATGTTTCGGAAGGGGGGCAAGCCCCCCTGCACCCCCCCACCCCCCATAAATTAAATATACCAGTTCCGAGATCGCACTACAGTGGGATTAGGAAATTAACCTTTTCCCCCACTGTAGTGCAATCTTGGAGTTGGTATATTTAATTTACGGGGCTGTGGGACTCAGCTACTTTTACTGTGTGGGTTCTGTCAGTGAGCCAGTTGGCCACCCATCTTGTGACATAGGGATTTATGCCCGGTTTAGTGAGTTTATCTATAATTCCAGAGTGGGGGATGGTATCGAAAGCCTTGGCGAGGTCAAGATAGGCTGTGTGCTCTACCTTGCCCTCATCTATGTCTCTAGTGACTGCTTCAAAGAAGTCAATCAGGTTTAGTAGACATGATCTACCTTTTACAAACCAAAACTGACTGGGGTCCAGGGTTTGGAGGTTACCTATGTCTTTGTTTATAAGCTCCAAGATGATATGGTCCTTGGCCTTGCAGACCAGGCTCATCAGGCTAATGGGGTGGTAGTTTCCGGAGTCAGTGGTGGCACCCCCTTTGAGGAGTGGGATAACCATTGCGGTGCGCCATTCAGTAGGCACATAACCTGAGGTGAGGCTATGATTGAACATGGTACTTAGGTGGGGTGCCAGTTCATTCTGTAGTTCATGCAGTACGCAGCCTGGGATGTTGTCTGGTCCCATGGATGCTGTGTTCTTGGCTCTGGAGAGTGCGGTCTTTACTTGTTCATCTGTGATTACAGGGGTTTTGCATTTTTCCGGTATTAAGATGGGCCCTTTGGAGGGTGAGTGAGGAGTAAAGTTAGCACTGAACCTATCTGCCAGGATGTTGGCAATATCGGTTGGTTCTGTATATTTAGTGCCATTGTGCTTTAGCTCAGAGCAGATCTGAGTGTTTCCATTGAGATTCCTGACATAGCTGTAGAATGCTTTGTGGTTGTCTTTTGAATAAGTGGTGATTTTATTTTCATAACTGGCTTTGGAGGATTTTATGAGGGATCTCAGCTTCTGGCTGAGGCTGACCACAGGGTTCCTCCACTCTTGGGATTTTACTCTTTTTGCAACAGCTTCTTCCTTGTAGAGTTTGTTTATGGTAGGGGACCACCAGATTGGCTTCCTTTTTTTGGAGGATAGCGTCTTGGTTCTGTTGGGGATGGCATGATCCATGCACTTGTGTATGTGCTTATACAGTGCGTTTGTGTAAGATTTAGCAGTCTTACCTCTATTTTCCATCTGCATGGGTGTCGTGAAGTTTGTCACTTCTGTCTTAAGAAGCATGAATTTGGCTTTGGAGCAGTTTTTGATGGTGGTTTTCTTAATGGGGGGTGGGGGTGTAATATGAATGTCTAGGGTGATTAGCTTGTGGTCGGATCTGACCAGCGAGGAGTTGACCTCTGGTGAGGAACATCAGTTACCCATATTGGTAATGACCAGGTCCAGGATATTGCTGCCCCTGGTGGGGGTGCTGACAAGATGATCCAAGGCATTGGAATTTATGAATTCCAGAAAACGTTGAGCGAATGTGTTGTTACATGAGTAGTTTTCACAGTTGACGGTGGGGCAGTTGAAATCGCCCATAATTAAGGTATTGGGTTGTACTTTAATATTTTCCAGTATCTTAAGAAATGAAGACTGGGAATCCTGGTGGGGGATCTGTAACAAGCTACAACTTGGATTGCAGTCTTGCCCAGTGTTAGTTGCACTTGGATAATTTCAGATGCATTATGTTGAGCAACTAGCCTGGAGGTGTGGATATCCTAAATGAATATGGACACACCTCCGCCTCTAGTTTTTCTGTCCAGGTTAGGTGGCCGAATGGTGTGGTATGAATTATAGTTTGGTAATGCAAGGGTACTCTCTGTAGCCTTGAACCAAGTCTCTGTCACTGCACAGATGTCGATGTTCTCCATTTTAAGGAGTGCCTCAAGTGAGTGCATTTTGAGGTTTAGACTTCTAGCATTGATTAGCATTACCTTTAGAGTTTGCTTGCTTGTATCTGTTACGGTGGTGAATTTAGTATTTGAACCTTGCCTAAAAATGGCACTATAGGGGTGGCAAGAGGCTTAGGCACTATCTGGAATCCCAGGGCCGACAGGTGCAGGCCATCTCTGGCAAAGTATCGTGGTCTGTCGACCATGTCTTCCCAGGTAGACAGATATTGGATCCCCTTAGAATGACACCAGAAGCTTAGCCAATTGTTGAAGTCAATCATTTTGTCCTTGTACTCTGGTATTATTCTGGGTGATAGCAGGATGCTACTCAGGACTAGGGTCATACCTGCCTGGGCTACAAGATCGTAGAGCTCCTCCATGTCACTTTTCATGTAGTCCAGGGAGGAATGTCTCAGGTCATTTACACCAACATGGGCAATGACAGAGCAGTATTTGTACTTGTTGTGGAATGACCTGAGTGCATGCGTTATGTGGTGGATCCTGGCACCCGACAGGCAGCTGACAGTAACCTACTCTTTGTTTAGCCTGGTTTGTGGGACATCAGTGTGCCTGACTATAGAGTCACCTATGACTAGTGTGTTGGGTACGCTGTTTTGCCTTATAGGCTGAGGTTGAGTGGCACACTGATTTTGTGGGCTATGTGTCATTTGGGTAGTGTTGGGAGGTGGTGATTATCTGCGTTTCAGCTTGGGAGGTCTCTGTTGCTTGGGCAGATTTTTATTGAGAGCCTCCATGAATGTGGGTGTGTGCTTTGTGTTTCTATGTGTGGGTTTTAGTAGTGTGGGTTTTGAAGGACTATGTGTTGAGTGTGATGTGGTGCAGGTGTTAACCTTTTCCTCTTGACAGTCTAGTCTAGTCTTGGCTGGAGAGAGCTTGGCTTCCAGTTTGGCTATATAAGTGCATCTCTCACAGGTAGTAGTGTTGGATGGTAGGAGTTTGGCTATATAAGTGCATCTCTCACAGGTTGTAGTGTTGGGTGGTAGCAGGAGAGGGTTGTCAGTGTACATGAGGCAATTGCTACAATGCCCTAAGATGCCTAGATTCATCAGGTGGACAGGAGAAACCACTAGGAGCTGACCCGTGGACATGCCTGGATAGGTGCTTATTAATTTAAGTACTAAGAACTGTTTTTCTTTTGACAAGTGAGGAAAGTTGAGTGCTGCAGTAATTTATAGTTTATTTAGTGCTTACAATGAGTTCTGAACAAGTGCTGAGCACAAGAAAACAGTTTTGAGTGCTGAAACTAAAAAAACTGGCTAGTTCTAGCTAAAATTAGATAGTTTTAGCACCAATTCCAAGAAGAGAAGCAGACCACGGCCTGTTTGGTGATCCACAGTCTTGTCCCAGATTATGCAAGGGTCTGCATGCTTGTAGCCTTTTTCTGGTAGATGCCTCGAATAGCAACCAGACCAGTCAGGTATGTTAAGCACTGATACTCATTCTCCCACCAGAAAGAGTCAGGAATCAATGCACTCTGCTCCTACTCTCACCAGGATCAGAATATAAGCACAGATTCTAAGCTGTCACCTGTAAAGCAGTTATTAAGCTTTCTGGTGATCAGCAGTCTCCAGGAAATAATGTAACTGCACTCCTTCTCTCACTAGGAGAAAACAGAAGCACTAATCCCAAGATGACTACTGAGAGGCAGAATGTGGGCTCTCCAATAACTGGTGGTCTTGCAACAGATGCTTAAAGGTAAGATGAAAAAAATAGCTTATCCTGAACACTGCAGTGTGCATTAGAAGAGTTAGATGTGAAAGTAGGTAACTTAAGTTTTACCTGTCTAAGAAGTTAAGTTTTAGTGGGGAGTCTCTATTTTTAAAACAGCAAGATAGATTGAAAGGGGGTGGTCACGTTTATATTCTGGTACTATGGAATACAGTAGGATGGCCAATAAATTTAAATAGTTGAAGGAGAGTGATTTCACAAAATGATAATTTTGGGCTTACTCACACCAGCAAGTAAAAGCAGAGGGGAACTGAGATATATGGTCAAATTAACATAAGGGGCAGGGAACTCGAAAGACAGTGGTGTTTAAAAACACAACACTAACTGGGTGGGAGGGTGAGAAAAAATTCTGTTTGACTCATATGAGACAGAGCTGTGGTCTCTTTTCAAGTCTTAGTATGCAGTTAAAAGCAGAAAACAAGTAAAACAAATCACAGTATACAAAATAGAAAAAGGCAATAAAGTAATACAAAACACAACAAATAAAAAGCAAACTAACCTTTCCCTCACATCAAACTGTAGCAGAATCTGAGTGAGCCTTTCTAGTAAAACTCTCATCTTTTTCATTTATCCACTTTAACACTTTGTACATATTTAATGAAGCAGCATATACCACTGGGTTAATTAACCCTAAACCTTCTTCTTCTTTATTTACATACAAAACTCTTATTTTTAATGGGTTTAATCTAGAACCCCATATAAATGAAAAAAATATATACAATAATTCCTTTTCAAATACTGTTGGCTACATAAATACACTTGCTAAGTATACCATTTTCCCATCGGTATTGAATTTATTAAATAAGCCTTTTTTCTGAATGATGATGTGTATGTTCTCAGGAAAAGGCAGGTTTGTTTTATTTCTTCTATTTTTTCCATTGAATTATGCTTACTTTTTTATTCCCAAATTGTATACCTAACATAAAGCTTTAATTTGCTGTAAAATATATACCCCCTATCTTTACTATATCACCTAAACCTTTACGTTTGTCTTTATTTAAAGTAATCCCTATCACTCATTTCTGCAAATTAGTACTTCTTTTATTCAAATTTTGTTTGTTGGAATTATTCTAATGGTATCTAGATATGTTAACACGACTGAAATTCTTAACCCTTCAGGTATTATATACCCCCACCGACTTCATTTTGTAATTTATGTCACATAATATCACATTCACAACAAATGCAATGAGTATGCAACTCATTGTACATCCCTGTCTTACACCACTCTTCATATGTACCTCCTGGCTTAACCAGCCATTAACAAATATTTTTACTTTATTATTACCATATGCTGACGTACATAATTTCCTAACTTTTTCACTTATATTACATTCTTTCATTACTACCCAAAATATTTCAGGTTCATTTGTGTCAAATGCCTTGTTAAGGTCTCCTGTCATGATTTTCACTTCTTTCCCATTCATGATGTCATCCATAATTTCTCAATCATAAATAATTCTTCATAATCATTCCCCTTTATGCTATATATACTATCTTCCATAATATTTTTCATTTATTTTCAAAATTCTTTTGTATTATTTTCATAAAGAGCTTATAATCATTATTCAATACTACTGGTCTCTGTTTTTTTAATAGTCTTATATCTTCTTTCCTCCATTTGAATTTAAATATTCCTTTATATAATTCTTTATACATAAAGCCTTCATTTAACCATTTGTTCAAAATCTTTAAAAAATAAAATTTTTTGCCAGTCCCTTAAATTTTTATACATTTCATACCCTAATCCATTTGGTCCTGCAGCCAAATCTGTATTTACTTGTAATAATACTTTATCTAGCTCACAGGCACACAAATGAGAGCCTATGCAGTATACCATAATGAGCACCAGTGCCGTGATCGCTGGATGGACAGGCAACAGGCTGAAGACACATGCAGTCATGTACAGTCACACACCTAGTATGTCCTTGTATCTGTTAGAGGAAATAGCCTTTAACAGGAACATAGCTTTGAATAACAGAAACAAAAGCAATGTTATAAGAACACTATGAAAAGGAGCAACAACTGTAAATATTTGCAATACCATTCCTTCCTGACTGCTACTTCTCTTTAATGGAGATCTTCAAGGTAGTTATACCTCTGGTCATCAAACTGATGCCTGCATTGGTCATTTGTCCTGGAGATGCTAGCAGATAAACTGCACAACTCAGCAAGGTCATGCCCAGCCAACTGCTTTACAAAATGTATTTATTTATTTATTTAATTCCAGTTTGATGACCGGGGAGGTCCACTGGGCTCAAAAAGCCCATTTTCAGTGGAGGCCCGGGGAGAAAAGCTCCAATAATACATAGCACAAGCTCCATAATATGAAGTACAACACATAGTGGAAACAGAAACAAACTAAGCAAATTTTACATACAAAATAGCAAAAACTAAACAAAAGTTAAACAGCAGCTTGGAGAAGGATGTAAAGCATATTTGCATGTTTAGTGGTTGAGAACAGTAGTACAAGGTTACATTAATACAGAGGTTTAAATCATCTGAGAATGATATAGAAGTAACATTAGCTTGGATGAGTTCTTTATGCATTAATATTAGCATGAGTTAAATTAATACAGAGGTTTAAATCCTCTGAGAGTGGTATAGAGGTAGCATTAGCATGAAGGCAGTACATAGGGTTAATCAATAATGTGTAAGGAAGAACAGACTTTGTGTGTTATAAAGTATTTATGTATTAAGCAGGTTATATAGGTGGAGTGCAATTGCATTTCCATTTTTGGGAGAGGTAAGAATGCAGCTGGGTTTGAAGTGTTCAGAGTTCTCAAAAAGTCTTAGAGATAGAGGGAAAGAATTCCATTTTTTGGTGGCAGAAAAGGATTGGAGAAGCTGACCAGTGGGATGGTTTGGTTTATAAACAGAGATTAGATTTTGGTGGGTAGGTCTTAGAGTTCTGTTTGGGGTGTATAATGTTAAGATGTTTGTTAGTGCTTGGCATATATTTGGTTTGAAAATAAACTTGTGAGTGGTGATGAGTTGGAGGTAATCAATGTAGTTTGGGAGTTCTAGCCATTTCAGCTGGTGGAGAGGTTTACAGTGGTGAGGAGAGTATTTGGAAGTGGTGGCGAACTTTGAGATTTTATTGTAACAGGATTCTAGTTTAGAAGAGATGGAGGAAGATAGGTTGGTTAGTAGGGGAGCACCATACATTAGTGAAGGTCGTAAGAAGGTAGTGGCGAGAGTCTGTCTTGTTGAGGGGGAGAGGAAGTGGGAGTTTCTGTACAGCATGCCAAGTTTCTGTTTAGTTTTCTTTATATTTAGCTGAATATGGGTATTGAATTTTAGGTGTTCTTCAGTAGTAACTCCAAGAAGTTTAGCAAAATGAACAACTGCTATAATGGAGTTGGCAAGACTTGTAATCTTGAAAGAGGTTTTGTCTAGGTGGATAGATTTTAAGGGATAGAATAGAAAGATCTTTGATTTGTTGGAATTCAAAGAGATGCGATTTTGGAGCATCCAGTTCTCAGTAGTTGAGAAGGCAGTTTGAGTTTTTGTTTGGAGATCGGGGAGGTTTGATGCAGAGCAAACTAAAGTTGAGTAATCTGCATATTGTACTATTTTAGTGTTAGGAATGGCTGCATGGAAATCATTAATGAAGATATTGAAGAGCATAGAGCCAAGAATGGATCCCTGGGGTACCCCAGTTGGGGTGGGAAGGAAGGCTGAGGTGCCAGTCTTCCATTTTACTGCCTGAGATCTGTCAGAGAGGTAGCTGCTGAACCAGGTAATGGTGTTTTGTGAGAGGTTAAGATTGGAAAGGTGGTGAAGAAGGTGGGTATGGGAGACTGTGGCAAAAGCCTTGGAGAGGTCAAGGAGGACTGTGTTTACAAGTTCTCCGGAGTCACGGGCATGGTTTACGATGTCTAGAAAAGAGAGCATGTTGGGCATTGATATATTGCCAGCAGCTGCAAAGGTCATACCCAGGCATCAATCTGGCTGTGCTGGAGAAAAAACATTGTCTTGTTTTCCATGGCAGACTAAGCAGCTGCTCTTCAAGTGTCAATAGCAGCAGCCATTGCCATGAAAGCCCTGTAATATAAGATGCTGGCCTATAGAAGCCACAAAGTGCTTCACTCCTACATACGTAGGAAGCATGCACAAAGCCTCCCTCATGGTTTATCACTTGCATGGTGGGTTTTGAAGTGTTGCCTTTGTGCTGCAATAAAATACAACAATTTGTAGACATATGTAGATCTCAGTCTCATTAGCATATATGTCACACAAACAGCTATTCACTTGCGGGTTAAGCAGATTGTCATTTTAAACACTATATTGTGAAGTGAAAATAAAATAGCAGCAACATCAATACTATCAATACAGAAGTTGGAAGTCAGTTTATAGAAGTAAAAAAGCAGTTGTCAGAAGGCACAGCCATGAGGAATCATACAGTGTTTTGTGGTACAGTGCTAAGAGGTACATTTCTAATGTACTGTACATGTGAGTCCTTGCCTGAAAAATTAGTGCAGGTACATGTGTTAATCTATATTTCTACCCTCCTGCACTATGTATCTCCATATAGCCTATATGTAACATGTTTATTGCATATCAAACTTATAGGTGAGCGGACAGCCCACTAGCAGGAGTGGTTATCCCAAAAATATTCTGCATGTCCTACACATACATATCATGAGCCTATGTTGCTAAAATAACTGTTGTAGGCCTCAGGTATAAATCTAAAATTATACCACAGACAACTACTATCACAACTCATGCGGTCCGGGACATCCCTTCTCTCATCTGAATGGCAGAGTGCTGCACAGATTCTTTTGTTTTTAACTCCTACGCATTCCACACTGTCTAACAGTTAATGGTACGGTAGCCTTTCCTACTGACAGCCAGCAGGTGGATCCTTAATTGGAACATGTATGCAGTCTATAGCACACTCAGTATTTTGGTTAGGCTGGCACTGTCACAGAAGCTGTGCATGGTAGTGCAGCAACAGAACCTGGGAACTGCAGACTCATATGCTTAACCACTTTATCTGTAAAGCCATGGAACAAATCATCCTGGACCTTATAAATAAGAATATAGGTGATCTCCAAACCCTTTATCCAACACAGTTTGGTTTTGTCAAAGGCAGGTCATGCCTGCTAAACTTGATGGACTTCTTCGAAAAGATAACCAGAGCCATAGATGAAGGCAAATTTGTACATACAGCCTAAACCAAGGCCTTTGACACAATCCCACATTTGGGCATCATTGATAAGCTCTCCCAGTTGAATACCAACCTTTATGTCATCAGTTGAGTTGCTAACTGGTTCACCGGCAGATAACACTCAAAGTTGGGGACTTTACTTCAACCAGCAAACCTGTCACCAGTGGGGTTCCAAAGGGGTCAGTACTGGGCCTCCTATTGTTTGGAATATTCAGAAGTTCAGGCCAAAACAGATGGGCTGTGGCTGTCTAAGTCTGCTGAGGACAGCAAATTAGGTGCAATCATTGAATCCCCAAACTAGTTAGTTAGACTAAGGCTAGGGACATACCTGCCTGGGACACATACTCAGAGAACTCAATCATGTCTCTTCATATAGTCCAGTGAGGTACATCTCAGGTCATTCACTCCAACATGAACTATGATGAAGTCATAATGGTACTTGTTGCTGAGAGACCTGAGTACATGCATGATATGACGAATCCTGGCACTGGACAGGCAGCTGACTGTGACTTTCTCCTTATTCAACCTGATGAGCGGGACATCCATCTGTCTCACTATGGAGTCTCCAATGACAAGAACATTTGTTTTTTGAGTTTACGCCTTAAGGGCTTGGTAAGTGAGACACTGGTTATTGCTATGTGTCTTGGGTGCTGTGGGAACTGTATTAGTTGTAGCAGTCTTGTATTTTGGAGGTTTCTGGTGTTTCAGTAAGTTTTTTGAAAGAACCTCTGCATTTGTAGAGTTATGTGTTGGATGCATACTATGGGTATGAGTAGTGGTACTACGTGCCTGAGTAGTGGTAGGTGAGTTGACAACCTCTTCTGTGTTACTGTTTCAAATGCTAGAGGGCAGGAATTCAAGATTCTTGGTGTAGATACACCTCTTGCACTCTCTACTAGAGTGAGTTATTAGGAGAGGGTTGTCAGGGTACATGAGACAGTTGCTACACTGCCTCAGGAGACCCAAGTCGACTAGATTGGCAGGAGAAACAGGAGTAGTCCAACAGTCCATAATGCTAGGTTTAAAGAACTGTTATCACAGGTGGGGTGCTTTCAGGACTGATCTAGGAGGTGCTCTGTAGATGAGTATTTCTGACGGGGGTTTTGGCTGGAGATTTAATAGGTCACAGCTCATTAGCAATACTTCTTAGACTGGAAATGTACTAAAGATGAGAACTGCACTAATGTACTACGGCTGTATCTAAGGGAAAAATTGTCAGAATTATATGTCCGGCTATGGTGCACAATTGAGTGACAGTGAGCAGTGCTGTGCAACTCACAAATAAGCAGAAACCCACTCAAATGCAGGTCTTAAGTACCAAAACTAAAAACTTAAAAAAAGAACAAAAAAACAAAACAAAAAACAAAAGAACCAATGTGGGTGCTTACTCAAACCCTAGCTTCTGCTTCCTGTTGTTGGAAGATGGGAAGAAGGTGGCCATTTCTGCCTCTATTTTGGCTACTGATAGTATTTCTGTGTCTTTTTCACCTTTGTCTGCTTTGCCTGATTCACAAGCTTCTGTTGAAGGCTCTACTGTTTTGAAAGATGCTGATAATTTAACTTTTCTTGCCCGGGGCAACTCTATGGAACTTAGGGATTGTTCTCAGGCTTCTACTGCTTCTGTGACTGTCATTTTAGCTCCCCTAGTAGAAAAGCCAGCTACTTTCACTACTACTAGTAATGTGGCTTCTGTTGCCTCTACTGTTATTTCTAAAGCTAAATCTTATGCTGTGGTGGTGAAAATGGCCGTCTATTCTTCTGGCAGTCAGCTTGGGTCTTCTGGGCAGACAAGGATTGTTTCAAAGCATTTGGTACATTTAAAGGCTGTTTCAGGTCAGCCTTTATCATATGTTTGTTTGGCATTCTTTGTTGAAGCCTCTGTCTGTTTCATTTCAGTCTTTATTTGCTGTTATTCACTGGGGAGGGATGCTTTTGCTGATGTTTATTTTGTATCTTAGGAAGCTGCTTCTGTCTTTGTTTCCAGTTTTTCTAAACATAATTCTCAGCAGCCTTGGTCTGGATATCTGTTGTCCACTCATTATAAGCGTAAGATTATTTTATATTTTCATTTTAATTATTGAGGCTCATGTTAGAGAGTTTTTGCTCACCAGTTGTGCTAATGTTTTTTTCTGTGAGGAAGTCTTTTGATTGTGATACTGGTGGTATTTGGGATGGGGCCTGGGAGGCCTGGATGGCCCTACATGTGTTAGACACTGGTGTTTCACATTTGCCTAGTGTATTTTGAGATGTGCAGGACAGCCTAAATCTTACTTATTTGTGGTGACTTCTCATGTTTGGTGCCTGCATGTCTGAGATGTACTCATTGTGGGTCACCTGAACATTTTGCTAGGGCTTGTCCCCAGTGGCGTCGTTTGTGTTCCTGTTCACATGGGGTCTCTGGATGTCCTGCTGTACCCCCTACAGCTTCTGCTCCAGCTGAGTCTTCTTCTGCTTTGCCTGCTGATGGTTCTGGGTCAGCTTCTAGTGTTGTAACTGGCAATGCCTCTCTTCAGCAGGCTGTGGATCCCACCCCTGGTCCTCTGCTTCCTTCTTTTCCAGCTCCAGTTCCTGTAACCCCCTTCTGTGGATTCTAATGTGGATTCTTTGCCTTTTAGTCCAACTGGTCCTGTAGTTGCTGACCTTTCTGCTGGGGTTACCCTTCTCCTTTTATTTATGCTGTTCCTACTGGGGCTGAGATGTTAGACTCCAATAGAAGGTTGCATGGGGTGTCTAATGCTTACTCTACTGATGAAGGTACTAAGCTGTTGGACTCTCCAGAGAGTGTTAGTTGTGAGGCAGATGTTAGCTCTGATTTGCCTGAATTCCAGTCAGGGACTTCAGGATATAAGAAGAGGACTTTAAGGATTAAACGCACTAAGAAGTTTTTGGATAATGATTCTTTTGTTGCTGATGGCTGACCTGTCTTTGGGTTTTTTTTGTAATATTAATGGTGTGGAGCCATTATCTATGCATTTGCCTGTACATTATAGGGTTTCTTCCCTTTCTTCTGATGTCATTTATTTGTTGGATGTGGGTAAAATTTTTCCTGCCTCTTGTTTGCAATGGGAAGTTTTGTGTGTGTGTGTGTGTGTGTGTGTGGGGGGGGGGGGGGGGTTGGGCTTTGGTGACTGATCTCCGGTCTGGCATTGTAGTTAAGTATCATAAGTCTGCAGTGGTGATTAGGGATGTTGTTCACATTTTGTCTGGCAGTGTACTGGTGGTAGATTTATTGTATATGTCTTCTTTTATACATTTTGTTATTGTTTATGCCTTTATTTCTGTGGCTGAGAGCCATTAATTGTCTCATCTTTTACAGCCTTATTTTCTTATTGACTGTCCTATTCTTTTTGGGGGGACTTTAATTGTGAAGTTGTACCTCAGGATTCCAGCTCTAGGCAGGGCTCTAGTGCCTGTTGTTGCAAGGACATTTTGTGTCTAGCTTCTCTTACTGTGTGCAGTCCTGGTGCTTTCACATATTTTCATGCCATTGCAAGTACTCATATTGATTACTGTTTTTGTTCCCCCAGCTTTGCCGTAGTTTTTTCTGCTTTGTGTTTTGTACCCTTTACTGTCCACCGAGCTTTGTCTTTTTCTTTTGGTGTTTCCTCTGCCTTGTCTAAAGGTCTGCCTAGATATACTGTTCCCTGGACCTTTACTCCTGCTTAGAAGAAGGTTCTTTCTGAATTGTGGGATTATCATTTTACTTTGTTGCCTTTCTTTCTTTCTCTGTTCTCATGATGGTTGGCTTTTAAGGAGAAGTTTGTTGCTCATTATAATTGGCTTTCCCAGTCTCATTATTTTCAGTTTATGCATCTTCTGATGCTTTGAATGTTGATTTCCAATCTGCTGTGTGTCAGGACTGTGCTGTGTGTCAGGACCCTGCTGTGTGTCAGGACCCTGCTGTGTGTCAGGACCCTGCTGTGCATCAAGACCATGCTGTGCATCAGGACCGTACTGTGTGTCAAGACCCTGCTGTGTGTCAAGACCCTGCTGTGTGTCAGGACCCTGCTGTGTGTCAGGACAGTGCTGTGTGTCAGGACCCTGCTGTGCATCAGGACCCTACCGTGCTTCCGGACCCTGCTAGTCCTCTTCAGCATCATCATGAACTTCATTTGCATAATATTGCTTGGATCAAGGTAGTTCTTTGGAATTTGGCTCACTCCTTTAAGGGTAGGGGTGAGGAATTCCTTCCTTATGTGGGCAAGCATATGTTTAGGACATAGACTTTTATTGATAGTTTGCTCACTTCTTCTGGTGATGTTGTTGCTACTAAAGATAGTATTTTGCAGGAAGTTAACTCTTATTTGTGTTCCTTGTATGGTGGTAAGGTTTCTCCTGCTGAGTCACGGCTCATTCTGGTGATGCTGGCTACTTTTAGAGCTGCTCTTGATGCCCCTATTACTTTGTTTGAGGTTTGCCGAGCTATTTCCTCTTTTAAGGTTGATTCTGCCCCAGGGTGGGATGGGCTTTCATGTCATTTAAACTACTCTCTTTCTGATGTTCAGTTGTCAGTCCTAGTTCAGTTGTTTAATGAGTGGTTTTCCAATGGTTTTTCCTATCCTGACATTTTGTGTATTGCCCTTAAGTTTCTTTGTAAAAAGGGTGACCATAGGATTTCATCCAATTGGCTCCCTATTTCCTTGTGTAACAGTGATTACAAGTTGTTTTGTAAAGTTTTGCAGTTGTGCCGCCATTCTAAGATGCATTTTCTTTTGGATCCCGGGGTCTATGGTGTATCAGGCAGGTCTATGCAGGATTTGTTGCCGTTCCTGAAATCTGTTGCTTCTTATGTTCACTCTTCTCCTTCTGCTTTGCTGCTTTCTTGTGACCTTACCATAGGTTCATAGGTTCATAGGTTGGTACTAGGCTATTAGCCCTAGGGCCTATACAAGACTAGCCATAACAATTCCCTGGATATTTCTTCCCACAATATTTACTTCCCAAGGCATTTGATAATGTCAGCCATAGGGCCTTGTTAGACTTTGGGTTTGGCCCTCTTTTTCTTAAGTGCATTTCTTCTATTTATTCTTCTTCAGTTATTGTTCCTGTGATGAATGGATGGTTGGATTCAGAGATTGCTATAAAGAATGGTGTGCATCAGGGCTGCCCTTTAAGCAGCTATCTCTTCACCTTGGTGGTGGGTGCAGTGTTTTTTAAGATGCAGGCTAATTTTCCTTTGTCTCCTTTTTCTTTTTCCTGCCGTAGTGTTTTGATGCTTCTTTTTTGTCCTGTGCTGATTATGTGACAGTGTTTGCTGACTCTTCTCCTGTTTTGCTGACTTATTTGCAGTATCTTTCTTTTGTTTTTTCCTTGGTGAGTCTCTCCCTTAACCTTGTTAAATTGAGTGGTTTTGATGTAGTCCATAGTGTTGGGGAGGTTTCTTTTTCTCTGCAGGCCTTTCTATTTTGGGTGTGCCTTTTGGTTCTGTTCTGGAGTATTCTGAGCGTCTTCTTGATAAGGCTTTCCAGAGATTGTTTGTTGGTGCTCTTTTCCAGTGTCTTTTCACAAGAAAGTTTATTTGTTGAATGGTGCTTTGTTGAGTACTTTGGGGTATGTTTTTCTGTTTGTTTCCCCATTCTTAGTCTACCTGTCTTTTGTCTGAAGTTTTTCATTTCTTTTGGGGAACCTCTTATATGCCAGTGCAGAGGGCTATTTTGGATTCTCCTCCTGCATCAGGGGATGTTGGACTGCTCCACCTTGTTCTTTTTCTGTATACTTTATTTTTCCTGTTTTGTGGCATTTGCAGGCTGCTGATCTTTCTTTGCTTGCATGGCAGACTTGCTTGACTGGGAACCATGGATGGAGAGTCCCTTCTTGGGAACTATGGGAAGTCTAGTCTTTGTTGCTTGGGTAGCATGTTACCTTGGGTGCCCTTCCTTCTTCTAGGCAAGAGTGGTATTCCTCTCTTTTGACCCATTTCTGTGCTATTAATGGGTATCAGGATTATTACCTTGGGAGTTTGCAGGGGTTGAGTCAGCATAGGTGGTGTTATGCCTCTTTGCCCCATTGCAGTGAATTGTTTTGTTGCGTTGTTCCCTTGATAAGTTGCCAGTGAGGTCTTCCTATGTTTTTCTTCAGTGAGGACCAAGTCATAACCATATGCTGGTTGTGGGACATTGGAGACTGCAAAAAATGTTTTTCTTCAGTGTAATAGGTTGCCTGGCCTTTGGGAGGATGTTGAACATAACTATTCAGTGACCCATTTGTTTTCTACTATACTTGAGAAATGTTTGTATGGGGATTATGGTTGTGCCTGGATGCCAGCGGTTGCTTGGGCTTATTTCTTCTTGTTGTCTGCTCTGAGACTTCTTTGGGCTGCCCACTGTAGTGCAGTAAGGTTCTTGCTGGAAAGGTTCTATCTATGCCCTCTTCACTTGCTCAGTTGAGGATGTGGTTGTGGCACAAGGGGTGGGGAGGAGGTTGACCTTGCCCAGCTTGCTTGTTTTGTTTGCCACCTTTTTATTATTGTTCTTGCTTTACAGGAGGTATTTCTTTATGTGATATTTTTTGCACTGGTGTTTTTTTATGTCAATGCTGCTCTTGTTTTAGGTGTTTATATCTCCTATTTTGCTTGACTGGAGTGTATTTTATAGCTGCTGCACTCCTTTTTTATGGACTTCCCCAGCATTTTTATTCTTGCGACCATTTCCGTTTTGCTGGTTTTTTTTATTTACGGAATAACAGGACTTTATGCATTTGATGTAGTCCTTTTTCTTGCTTTTGTCCATTTGCTTGTTTTGGGTTGAGTATTTGGATATTACCTAAAATCTGTATTTAGTAGGTTTTTTTTAGTCCTGTAGTACTGTTTGGAGTTCTTCTTTGTTAGGTTATTTCTTCTTTGTTAGGGCTTCTTCTGCTTCTTTTCAATTATTTAGGACTTTGGTTTCATTGTGATTGTGCTTCATCCTATTTCTTTGACTGAAGGTTTTATTTTTTGTCATGGTTTTTAATCCTACGAGGTTGTTGTTTTCTTTCCTTGTTTGTGCTTTGTTGTTTCATGCTGTTTTGCTTTTCTTTTTCTTGGTCAGTATGACTTCAAGCCCTAGACTAATCACTTTCACCATACATGTTCCAATCAGTACACTTATCTCACAAGGGTGCTGAAGGGCCCCTTCCAATCAAAGATGGCTTGGAAAATGTGCTCAGAATACAACAGTCACTACAAACAGATTCAGATGCAGCAAACCTGTATCTGGACTATGCTACAGCTACTAGCTACTCTAATTTAGGCTGGAAACACTAAAAAAATGTTTTAAACAACAGAAAAACAGCAGTGAGATACTAAATAATATTTTAAAAAGCTAAAAAACAGCTAGAAGACAGAACTTTGGACTGTTGCAACTTTTAAATTGTATATTGTATCTGTCTTGGAGCTTATCTCCCCATATTTTTGTATATATCTTGGAGCTTTTCTCCCCGGGCCTCTACTGAAAATGGATATGTATCCAGTTAAACTAGCCTGGTCAACAAATGTAAAATAAAATAAAATAAAAATAAATAAATAAATAAAAAAGTAATGTTTTAAACAGCAAACAAATTGGCTATTTAAAATACTGCCTGGTGGAAAAACAGAAAAAAACAGAAAGGTGCTTTGCAAACAGTGAAAAGTAGCAAAAAATTGATTTAACAAGCACAGTAAGGCAGACAAATGCAGTAGACAGTGCAGTTTAGTTTACAATATTAAAAAGCAGTATTAAGTAGGTAGAGTATAATAAAAAGTACAGTAAATAGTATAATCAAGCAAAAAATAGTCAACGTATGTTTTTTGAGAAGCTCAGAATTCATTAGTCTTTTGGTATCTCAGCTCAGAGTTGAGGCTGGTAGCCCAGTTTAGTTCAGTTCAGCTCGGATCAGTTCATATGTTCATAGCTGTGTACTAGGCTAATGGTCCTGAAGCCTTTACAAGCCTAGTCCATAGGATTACCCTGGCATTGTGCTACCCGACCTTAGTTCCTAGTGCCTCTGTCGAGTAGAGCCACTGGAGTGATCCCTGGCATGAATTTTCTATTTCCCATCCACTCATCAAAATTTCTTTTGAAGAGGGCCAGTGAGGTGCTTTGCTTGACATGTATGGGAAGTCTATTCCATAGCATGGGCAGTCTCTGGGTTATGAACTTGTCCCTCTAGCTTGTTCTGTTGATTGTGGTAATGAGGTTGAGGTCTCTGGAGCGTGTGGTGTGGAAGGATTGGGATTTCTTCAGATGTAGCATTTCTAACAGAGCTGGGTCAGACATGGCTTTGTAAGTCAAGCAGAGATCTCCTCTAACTAGGTGATATGAGACAGAGAATAGTTGGAGTTTTTTGAGTCTATCTATATAGGACAAGTGTTTAAGGCCTAGGATCCTCTTTGTGAGGTACTTTTTGTGGTCTCTCCAGTTGTTGCAGGTGTATAGTGAGGTACATGCCAAATGGGGCATTGTACTTGATGACTGGCCTAATGATGGAAAAGTAGAGGGAGACAATGACCTCTTTCTTCCTGGATGCAAAACCCTTAGTAATGAGATGTGCCACATAGAATGATTTTCTGACCACAGTGGCAACGTGGTGGTCAAAAGAGAAGTTGCTTGCAACCTGTGTTCCCAAATCTCTTATAATGCCTTCTGTGTTCAGTGGACTACCATCAATGTGGTAATTCAAGGGAACTGGGTTTTTCCCAAAGGGAATGAAGACACAATTTTGGCATTGAGCTTAAGGCCATGGTTCTAACACCAGTTGTTGGTCTCATTGAGGCCTTTCTGCAGGATGTCAACATCACTTGGGGAGTTAATAATAGCTCCCAACTTGCAATCATCTGCAAACTTTGTCAGCCAGAGTCCCTTCATGTTGGCCTGGACTTCAGAGAGGTATATACCAAACAAGAGAGGACCCAGGACCAAACCCTGTGGGACTCCACTCATGACTGGTCAGCAGTCTGACTTGGAGTCAGCTACTTTCACACTGCGGGTTCTATCTGTGAGCCAGTTTGCAACCCATCTAGTGATATAGGGGTTGATACCTAGCTTAGTAAGTTTTTCTATGATTCCTGAGTGGGGAATGGTATCAAAGGCCTTGACCAGATCAAGGTAGGCTGTATGAACCACCTTACCTTCATCCACAGCTCTGGTGACTGACTCAAAGAAGTCGAGCAAGTTGAGCAGGCATGATTTACCCTTCACAAAACCAAACTGTGTAGGATCCAGAGTTTGGAGATTCCCTATATCCATGTTTATTAGGTCCATAATGATGCGTTGCATAGCTTTGCATATCAGACTCATCAGGCTAATGGGGCAATAGTTCCCAGGGTCTGTAGTCGCTCCTCCTTTGTGGATAGGGATGACCCTAGCAATGCACCATTCGCTAAGGACAAAGCCTGAGGTGAGGCTGTGATTGAACTGGGCACACAGGTGAGGTACCAGTTCACTCTGTAGTTCATGTAGAACACAGCCAGGGATACTGTCAGGTCTGATAGAAGCTGTATTCTTGCCCTTGGACAGTGCTGTTTTAACCTGTGCAGCAGTAATACTGGGTGCCTGGCAATCTACTGGTATTGTGATTGGTCCTTTGGGGGGGAGAGGGGTAAAGTTAGCACTGAATCTGTCCACCAGTATATTTGCAATATCTGTTGGTTCGGTATAGAAGGTACCATTGTACAGTAGCTCAGAGCAAATCTGGGTATTGCCATGGGGATTCTTTACATAACAATAGAAGGCCTTGTGGTTGTCTTTACTATCTGCTGCAATTCTGTTTTCATAGCTAGCTTTAGAGGATTTGATGAGGAATCTCAACCTTTTGTTGAGGCTGATAAGGGAGTTTTTCCAGTCTTAGGACTTTACCTTATTCCTCATCAGTTTCCTCCTTCTGTTGCAGAGTTTGTTTATGCCAGGGGACCACCAGATTGGCTTCCTTTTTTTGGAGGAGAGAGTCTTAGTTCTATTGGTTATGGTGAGATCCATGCATTTGTGTACGTGTTCGTATAGTGCATTGGTGTATGATTTGGCGGTTGTGCAACTATTCTCCATTTGCATGGGTGCCGTGAAGTTAGCCACCTCTGTTTTTAGGAGCCCAAAGTTAGCTTTGGAGAAGTTTTTCATGGTGGCTACCTTTGTTGGGGGTTGGGAGGGATGTGGATTTCCAAGGTGATTAGCTTGTGATTGGATCTAATCAGGGAGATGTTGACTATTGGTGTAGAGCAACGTTTGCCCATGTTAGTAATGACCAGGTCAAGAATGTTGCTGCCTCTAATGGGGGTAAGAACGAGCTGGTCCAGGGCATTGGAATTAATGAATTCCAGAAGGCGTTGGGCAAGCGTATTGGTAAATGAGTAGTTTTCCCAGTTAATGGAGGGGTAGTTGAAGTCACCCAGTATGAGAGTGTTAGGTTGGACCCTAATATTCTCCAAGGTGCTTAGGAATGTGGAGTGTGAATCTTGGGACATGGTCGGGGGCCTATAGCAGGCTACGACCTGAATTGCTGTCTTACTAAGTGTTAGTTGCACCTGAAGTATCTTAGATGTGTTACGTTGGGCTACCAGTCTGGAGGTGTGCGCATCCTTTATGAATATGGACACACCACCGCCTTTGGAGCTTTGGTACAAGTTCTGGAGCCGAAAGGTGTGAAATGAGTTGTTGCCTGGTATTGCAGGGGTACTTTCTGCTGCCTTGAACCAGGTCTTTGTTACAGCACAAATGTCGATGTTTTCCATTTTAAGGAGTACTTCGAGTGAGTGCATTTTGAGATTTAGACTTCTAGTGTTGAGCAGCATGACCCTCAATTTGCATTTGTTTGTAGGTGTTATGGTGGTAATTTGGTCTTTGGAACACCACCTAAAAAAGGCACTATAGGGTGCCAAGAGCCTTGGCCAGTATCTGGAAGCCCAGGGGTGGCAGATGCAGGCCATTTCTGGCAAAGCATCGAGGTCTGTCAATCATATCATCCTACACAGACAGATACTGGATCCTCTTAGAATGACACCAGAAACTTAGCCAATTGTTGAAATCAATCATTTTCTGCTTGTACGGTGGCATCATTCTATGTGATGGTAAGATGCTGCTCAGGGCTAGGGTCATACCCACCTGGGCTACATAATCCGAGACCTCCTCCATGTCTCTTTTCATGTAGTCCAGGGAGGTACGTCTCAGGTCATTCACACCCACATGCGCAATGACAGAATCATATTTGTATCTGTTGTTGAGGGATCTGAGTATTATGTGGCAGATCCTGGTGCTTGACAGGCAGCTGACAAACATTAGCTTAGCACTAGCTTTGCATGCTACAGTTTTTACTAATTGGTTTGTCTGTGTGACCTTTTTACTTTTTGGTTTTGTTGTTAGGATATTTTGCAGACATCTTAATGGTTATGGACATCAGCTGGGTTTAAAGACCCTGTGTTTCTAGAGTATATCCAAACAGTCCACTTGTGCTGATGGTATCACAAGAACGCTGAAATGTGCATGTCCACAGCTAGTGGTGTTTGGCTTTGCTGGCCTGACTCTGTCCATAAAGACTTAAAAAGGAAAAAGTAAAAAGCCATCAGCATTCAGAAGCCATATAGCTAAATCACTTGATATCTTAAGAGATCATTTGCATATATCCCATGGGCTTCTTTATCAATGTTGGGAAAGGGTAGAGTCCAAGTTTAGCTTTTATAGGACAGTGCATCACTGCATACCTAATAGATAAATATTTCCAGTGGTCTGTGGATGAAAACCTCCATCTGTGTAGTAAAAAAGATGCAAAAACTTGTTCATCAATGGCTTGAGTTGTCTGCTAACCAATGGATTCTCCCTATCCAGCTATCAGTCAATACAGGATGGCCTTCAGTCTACTAGTCTGGACATCCCCAGAGGGAGATGGCAAACTAAAACACAGGTGTTGCTGGTGAGGTAAAGTGTGAAGTATATTTAATGGTTTTCCATGATTCATATAGTAAATGCCATTGCTGCAAAGACTTGGGAAATTCCTGGGTATACCATACTATTGCTCAAGGTGATTCCACCCTTAGGATCATTGACTGTATTCTGGCCCAAATTGGCATAGGATTCCCATTTAAGATTAATCAGGTGTAGAGCAGTAAAACAGCTGTTAGTGAGGGTGCCTAACCCAAGGAGATTCTGTGGTTTTCTAGCTATCCATGATTTGAGCCTTTACCTCCCATTATTCCAGATGAATGTGTGAAGAAGGGCGCATATCTTCCTGTGCCATGTGTTGTGATGTAGGCCCACCACATGTCTACATAAACAGTAGTGGTGGGGAACCATAATAATGTTAATTAGAGTGAGCCTTCCTAAGAGGTGAAGCCCCATAGCTCTTAACTGTACAGATGTTTGCAGAATGTCCAGATTTTTGCCTCATATCTTTGGTTCATTTTTCATTAAATTGTGGTTTTCTAGCAAATTATTGGCAAGTCATTAAAGATTGAAGACAGAAAATAATGACAGGCATATGAGTTTCAGACTTCATACTCTTCAGATAATTCATGCTAAAGCTAAGCCTGTTATTCTATCAACTTTCTAAGTTTGTAAGAGCAATATTTAAAACTTGTCCCTAGTTTTGGGTCTTTGTCCCCCCATTATTTATAGTTTTGTACAGAGTTCTTGCTCTAAGAGGTTGAGAGGTATGGGAAGGTGAAGTTTGTACCACAAATGGATCCATATAAATAGCTTTTGTCAAAGTGGCTTACGGTTACAGTTGGCCATTTTGCTAGGGTTAGGCTGCAGAAGAATGCCCAAATATCTTAGCAGTTTCTTACACCGATTAAAAGGAAATTGCTCATCCATAATCTGAAAACTTTGAGCTGCTGAGTTCACCGCATAAAGCTCACATTTTTATAGGCTGAGATTAAGCCCTGAGAGTTTTTGGAATTAGTTAAGGACATTTTTGATGATTGGGACATCTCTAGCAGGCTTCTGATCAAGTATTATACAGGCATCCACACAAAAAAGTGCAATTGTTTGGGCTCCATACATATCCCACCCCATTATCATTTGCAGGGCATTGAGCAGCCTATTCAGGGGTTCCAGAACTAAAAGAAGTAGTCAGGGGTCAAGGGGCCCTGGCATGTGTCTTTCATCAAAGTAAAAGATTGAGAGAGCATGGCATTGCCTAATTTTGCCACTTTTGTGGACTCATACAGTACCTGGACTGAGCTAATAAAGGTCATGGAGAAACCTCCCACAGGCAGGACCAACTAATGGAGTTGCAAGCCTTCTTGAAATCCAGTAACAGAGCTACCGAACTTCAAGAAGGCTAGTAGCATAGCTACTGCTGGTTCCAGGACATATCGAAGCCCTTGCATATACAAGCTGAACACCATGACATGTCCGCAGCTGGACCTCCCTTTGACAAAGCCTGCCTGGGTTGGTCAAATAATATCAGGAATAACAGGGGGTAGCCTTTTAGCTTAACATCTGTGCATTGATCTTAATGTTTATATGGGTCTATAGTTCTCCACTTGTGTAATGTCCTTGCTAGGCTTTGGAAGGACTGTAATAAGAGATATCAAGGGATTGAACTGGTATTCATTTTGGTAATAATGGAACAGGGCATTCAGAGAAGGTGTAAGCTGGTAATCAAGAAGCTTATATAGGTACCCAGGAAGCCCATCCAAACCTGATGCCTTTCTTGAGGGCTTAGTTGATCTGCACAATCCGCTGAGATAGTGGGGGAGATAGGCAACCTTAGTCAAAATTTTAATGTGCCCTTGGGAACAATCTGCTGATTCTAGTTCCTTGTTGTACAGGGAAGAGAAGTATTTAACAAATCTATACCCAATATTCTTTGTACCAGTGAGAAATGTCCCTGTCTTTGAATCAGTTTGCAGTGATATTAAGCCCTGAATCCTCATCCATTTGGTCATACTAGTCAAACCTCTAGAGGTATGGATGTTCACTGTTCATGGTCTTGTTCTAAGCCTCCACAGGTGGACATATGTTACTTGGTTTAAGATGATGTTCGTTTATGTATGAAGAGTTCTATGTTCTCTCACTTTCTGGGCATCTCTGAATTTAGTCAGTTTGCAGTGAATAAAAGTTTACTGTAATTGATTTTTAGGGCTTCCCTCTCTTTATCTTAACTGGCTAGCAGCTGTACTTTAGCTGGTGTACAGATAGCCTTTAGTTTCAACTCAAGCGACTCCCACTATATTGAGATAGGGAAAGAACCGAAGGGGTTGCCAGTTAAAAAGATGTCAAGGCTTTTTTTATGTAGTTAGCTAATGATCTATTTTGGAGTATGAGGGGGTTCATTCTCCAGGTCTTGGGGTATTGTTCACTAGGACTGAGGGAAATGGTGTACAAAAAAAACTGCTACACGGACAGTGAATGTTGTGGACAGTAATTCAGAACATTCTGTCTTTGATACCTGGTCTCTGGGAGCTAACCAGTAGTCTAATCTGCTAGCCTGTAGTGTTTTGGGAGCTACAAAGGAACAGGCTTTGTCTTCTTGGTGAAGTCTGCCCCAGATATCCACTGAGATGGTACAAAAGGAATTTAAGGGTGGTTAAACATTTAATGTGACACCTATCTGCCTCAGATGAGGTGCGGTCCCTTATTGGATCCATTGTGATAGTAAAGTTACCCCTGCTAGTATTCCAGAATTAGGATATTTGTTTACTTTAATCAAGCTAAAGAATTCTCTATAGAAGGAGGGTCAGTCTAAATTAAAATCATACATTTTGGCCATTGTAAGGACCCCCTGCTTTGTGTCTACAGTTAGCCACATTCCACTTCCTTCACCAATTCTTTTTTGCTCTAATACAGACAGTTTAATGATATTTTTAATCAGGATAACCACACCTGTGTTAACTTTAGCATGCAAATTATAATAACAGTCAGAATCTTTGAAGCAGTTTAATTGTCATAACACGACATATGACTGTCTTATACTCCTGTAACAAGGCCACATCAAAAGAAAGGTTTCATTTCTAATGTGCCAGAAGATTCTGCTAACATTAACAGAAACGCACTGTGCTGATGTCATAAGTCATTCACCAGTGAAATAATATAAACTTCATTAACTAAAAAAATAACTCAAAGCAAGATAAAAGCTGAATAAATAGGGTATCATGTTGGCTCAACTCAAGTCTTTCTAAACAGAAAGTTATTAAGAATATCACACCAGTCCCGTTTGCCATGAGTATTTAAATGAAAAGTTTGATGCCTGCACCTGGCAATACTAGAGCTGGAAGGCAGAGATCAGTATTAAAGTTACTCAATCTGAATTGGGTCCAATTATTGGTGCAGGCTTTACAGTTTTTTTTTGTTCTTGGTTTTGTAAATATATTCATCCATATATTTTAGCTTGCTCTTTCTGCAGGGCTGATATTGGGCAAGAAAACAGTGCACTCACATGGGTCTAGATCTTCAAGTGCTTCACCCAGTCCATTGTTACAGTATTGTCCTCAGCCATGTCTGGAAGGGTTGAAATTGATTAGAAGATGCCAGGGATGTTTCTTTAAAAAGAGTTGTGGTAGTGGATTTATTTGACTGTTTGACTGCTTCCTACCCCTCTGCATTGGGCTTGAAGATTGCAGTGCCAAACATGCACTGCAATCTCCAAGCCCAATGCAGAGGGGTAGGAGACTGCAGTGCCAAACAGGCTTCCAATGATAGGGTTGTAGCATTTTCCTCAGATCTGTCATCATGAACCACTGCTGCATATTTTCCAGGTCCTGCTGGCACCCCCTTCCAATCTTGAGTCCTTGATGTAGCACCACTTGTGTCCATGGTGTACTAAGAAGGGTCAGTATTCTCATTAGGTACTGAAGGTATGAGGAGGCATCCTTGAAGAAACTTCATTGCTGTTTCTGGACCCTCAAAAGGGTAGAGCTTGTTCTGAAGATTGATAACTAGACTACTGATGTTTTTTTTTAAAATAAGCTGGTATGCTATTCTTAAAGCACAGGCTTCTAGTATATGCAAAAGCCCTACTTCTTTGAACTACCCACTGCGAGAAGTCCTGAAACAAATAAACGTACTCCAGGAGCAAAACAAACGGTGACTTTCTTTAGCAGTTTTGAGTATTCTGTTTCTATCTATGTAATTAAGAAACTGAATGATAATCTGCCTCGGGTGAGCATTCTTCAGGCTAGACAAGTGCAAAGTGCAGTGCACCCTTTCTATTACTAATGACTGAGCTGCAGGTTAGTCAAGTACCTTGCTTAACTGAATTTCCAAAAAATGGCACAAGTCTTCTCTCTTCACACCCTCTGGTAGACCTGCCATCCTTAGATTATTTTGTATGCACCTGTTTTCCAGGTCATTTACTTTGCCCTAAATTGCTTGCAACTTGGTAACTACAGTCAGTAATAAGTTGTTGCTGCTTTTGCAGTTAACCCTTGGGATGCTGAAGATTCCCCTCCATAGGTTGTATGGCTAAACCATATTGCTCCATCAATGTTTTTTGCTTGGCTATTTCTTCTTTTAGTTTATCAAACTATGAAGAACAAGAAAGAGCAGTACGGCACACAGGTGAATACAAACCATGATTTATTGAGCACTTTCGTCAGTTGTTAACTCCAAGACTTCTTCAGAATAAAAAAACATTACAACCCAATGCATTTAAATATGTGCAACATCACTTCCTTTTACATCATTAATAGGGTAATTAAATCATTGTTAAAACATCTCACAGTCAGATTAAAAACAGCAACAACGCTAAAACAAAGTACAAATATCCCATCCATAATACCATACCAAGAAACCAAATTTAAAACATCCGTATGTTAACTTGTTAATGCACAAAAAAATACATTTCATAAAGCAATTTAATATAAAGTATGTACTTTTTATGTGAAAACTTTATCACGAGGTATTCTTACCAACCCCTTACATATGGAAATCAGCTTTTAATTTCAAAAGGCAGGAAATGGAAAACATTTCATTCAGCATTGGGGGATAGCTGGCATTGCATCTAAGCTGCCATATTAATTCCCTATATTCAAGGAATAATTCTATAGGGCCCCCTCTCCCCTTATTACAGACCTGTTCTATGGCACTAAATTTGAACTGATGTTCAGGAAACTCCACTGTGTGTTTACAAAGTGCATTACTAGTGTTGTTTCTTCTTAAGTCATACAAATGTTGGTCTATACGTTTATTAAAGCTATTGATGGTTTTCCCTATATAAAAACGTTGGCACTGCTGGCAAATAGCTACATATACCAAACATTTGCTAGCACAATTTAATCTCTGTTTCAGGATAACTCTACCATAACCCTTAATATAAAAGGAATCATTCCCTAAAATGTATGGACATTGCATGCCGTGACCACATTTTCTCATCCAGCCTTTTGTTTCTCTTGGTCCATTTATTTCCAATAAATTCTTAAAAGACATATCTCTTTTGTAAAATACCAGTGGTTTCACCCCTAATTTGGTTTTATGTTCTTGGTCACTATCAAACAACACCCAGTTTTGGTTTATGATTTCTTTGATTCTCCTATAAAGTAGGTTGAATGAAAGAACCATTGCATTCTGGAAGGACTCCCTTGCCACTGCATCAAGTCCACTCACCCCTATAACCAATCTGCCCTCCTCAAAAGCCTTCCCTAATGGTGGGAAAAATGTCCTTCCAACCTCTTTTGACCTCATTCAAAATGGGTTCAATAAACTGTGTTGGATAACCGCGTCTATTTAACATGTCTTTTAGTATATTAACCTCATTCAAAAACATGTTATAATCACTAACCATCCTCGCCAGTCTAACTCTAAGTATGCTTCTCCATTCCACAAAAAGCATTCTCTAAAAAACAGAGATTGGGGAAGAAGATGTGGTTCCACAAATCACAGGATTCTTTCCATGAGTTCCAAGGTGAATGACAGAGGGGGGTGCAGTTTCAGTGGACAATACCCAAGGGGCAGAGGCAGACTGCAAAAAATCCAGTCTTTTGATTTCCCTTTTTGGAGAAAGCCTTTTATCACCCATGAGCGGTTGTCCAACTGCTGCACTCTGGAGATAGATGGGGAGCATCCCGCCTTACATCCTTAAGCCCGGCAAAAATAATATCAGATTCAGGTGCTAAGAATAATATCCAGAGGCTACTTAATTCCCATTTTCCTTTAACCACAAAAGTAAAAGAAAAAAGAAAAAGAAAGTTTCAGATGTTCCACCTAATCAGTGGAATTTAGTAGCCATAGAAATTTCAAAGCTGCTCGAAAAAAAGTCATCCAACCAGTCCCCCACAACCAATTAAAATCTGGAGTCTATTTCAGATTCTTTTTACTGCCAAAAAAGACTGAGGATCTCAGTCCCATTTTGGATCTAAGTCACTTGGAGAAGTTCATAAAAATGGACAAAATTCTGGATGGCCATGGTTCAGTCCATGTTACCTCTACTGAGGCAGGACAATTAGATGTGATGTATAGATCTTCAGGATGCTTACTATCACATTAAAACAGCAAATTACTACAGATGACATTTCTGCTTTCTACTGGGAGCCAATCATTTCCAATTTGGAGCTGTGCCATTCGGTCTCACCACAACCTCCAGGGTATTTACCAAGATCATGGCAGTTTTATCAGTGCATCTGCATCTTCAAGGGATCCAGGTCTTCCCAGAACTAGATGATTGGCTTCTCACTGCTCCCACTGATCATCTCCTTCACAGACACCCAGACCATGTACTCCAGTTGCTTCATAACCTAGGAATTTCATTAAATCTTTCTAAACAACTCCGAAGCAAACAATAGAATTCATAGGATGCTACCTGAATACAAACCTTCAAATAGTCAGTCTTCCTCCAGCCGGAGTTCATTCACTACACATGACAGTCCTACTTGTTCTTCCCCACCCAACACCACTGGTGAGGTTGAGCTTAAGTCTGTTAGGTCACATGGCATCTACAATTCTTATAATTCCTGTAGCAAGATGTCATTTGAGAGTATTGCAATGGACCATATCAGTACAAAGGACACAATCCATTTACTCTCTATATGCAAAAGTCTGAATTACACAGATATGTAGAAATCACATCTCATGATGGCTAACCTCCTCAATGGTAACCAACTGCCATCCTTACCAGGAGGATCCTCCTACAACAACGATGACCTTGGATGTGTCCCTTCTAGGGTGTGAGGGGCATTTCAAAGGGAAGATGGTCCAAGGTACATGGTCAATGACAGTGGCTAGTCTTCACATCAATATCTTGGAGATAAGGGAGGTTCTCCTAGCATTGCAGGTATTTCAGGACTTAATTCACTAGGCTGTGATATCCGTTCAGACAGACACATGACGATTGTATGGTACATTAACAAACAAGGAGAAACCCATTCTTATCCTCTTTGTTGGAAAGCCATGAGATTTTGGCAATGGGCAATGTATTTTCAATGCTTTCTAATTACAACACACATCCTGGGGATCACCAATGTACTTGTGGGCAAATTGAGCAGAATGCTTCTAATGCCACATAAGTTGTTCCTCAAGCAGCAGGCACTTTGCCCTGATTTCCCCACAGGGAAAGTCACTGTGAATGCTCTGGTCCACAATTGGCCTCAGGGCCTTCTGTATGCCTTTCTCCCATTACCTGTAATAAGCAAGTTCATGCAGAAAGCCAGACAGTGCAAGGCCATAGTTATCCTCATTGAACCCTTTTGGCCCTGACAGACTTGATTTTTCTTCCTGTGGCCTTTTCTAGACCCTTTTCAGCACCAATCCCATCTATAGCTGAATTTCTGTCTAATCTATTTGACAGCGACTCCAGTTATGCAACTATCAAGATTCAACTGGCAGCTATTTCCAGTTTCTATCTTGGGGTTAATGATACATCAGTTGCAACCATTAAGATATCAAAAGCATCCCTTAAAGGTGCATTTTTATTAAAACCTTCCATTAGGGACCCACAATCTCCATGGGACATTGCCATTCTCTTGCAAGCCCTTACACAACTATTTTTCTAGTTGCAGTAACATCAGCCAGACATATCTCAGAATTATAAGTCCTTTCATGAACCCCGCCCCATATCTGTTTCTTCATAAGGACAGGAATTCCCTCCAAATTAATGCATCCTTTATTACCAAGGTGGCATCCCATACTAACTTAAACCAATCTGTACATCTCCCAGTATTTTTCTAAGATACTCCAACAAAGGAGAATACCGCCTTCATTTATTAAATGTTCGCAGGCAACTCAGATTCTATATTCACAGGACAAAGATTTCAGAAATGATGACCAATTATTCATTCCTTTGCTAGGCCAAAATTAGTAAAAAGCAGTTTCTAAAGTAACCCTATACAGATGGCTTTCAGATTGTATCTCCTTTGTATACCAAAGAAAAACTTGCCCTTAGCACGCAAAACCAAGGCACAGTCAACAAGAGCAGTTTTTACTTCTTCAGACTTCATTAGAGGATTATCAGCTTATGATATTTGTGCAGCAGCCACCTGGGAAACAGTACACACCTTTGTGTCCCAATATACGTTGGATGAACAGTCAAGATCACACTCCTATTTTGGCTCCACCATATTCAGGAATGTCCTTCCCTGATACCACCCAAACTGACAGCTTGGTATTCTCTCCCACGTTTGAATGGATGAAAACAGACAAAATCGGATACAAAAATTATGTACTTCTCATGATGTTAGATCCATGTTGTCTCATTTTTGTCCGCTTCAAATTCCCTCCCTGTGACCCCCTTTCAAATTGTTACCTTTGGCTTCTGGGTGACTAAGTGGAGATTAATTCCTGTTTGAGCATAGTCTCCTTAGGATGAATTCTTTTCACCAGCCACTACAATTAGTAGGTTGTTTTTCTTCCAACACAATGTTTCTTCCTTTGCCTAGGTTGGTTCATTACAGTTCATATACACACATACATATAAATAAGTATATATATTTAGATATGCAAAAACATATATATATATATATATATCTATATCTATCTATATATATATATATATATATATATATATATATATATATATATATGTGTGTGTGTGTGTTTGTGTGTGTACATACATATACACACAAAGCCAGAGTTTCAAATCTTACAACTATTTAGGGGCAAACTCGATTTGAATATCTGTAGTGCAACCTAGGGTATTATGGGTAGGGGAGGAGTCAGAATTTTGGTACCGATAAGATCAAGATCAGTGCCGAGGTCGTATCCTGTTGGAACCAACAAGCTACATGTTTGAGGTGGATGAACATGAAACAACATGGATCTAACGTAAGTACATAAGTACATAGCTTTCGTTTACCTACCATGGGAAGTGCTAAACTGCACTTTGTGTTAGGTAATGCTATTCGAAGACATGCAAATTAACTCATAATGAGGTATTTCCTCATTGCTGTTAATTTGTCTTAGAATTGCAAAATACTGCATCATGTTAACTGGAGCTTTTTAACCTGAGCCATTTGATTCACACTGGGGGTATTAATGAATCCCCAAGATTAGTAGTAGCTGTGGGTCAGAATATATTATTCTAAAATAAGTTATTCAGATATTTCATTTGGTTTCAGGATTATATGTATGTTGGTACGTACATTTTACACCTTCTAAACTTTTTCCTTTTTTTGTCCTCATATGTGCCACCAGCTAGCTACTGTGCCTGTATTGTACCCCATAAAGAAAAGGAACCTGGAACCACCACTTATTATCAGAGCTGTTTCTTGTATTCTTAAAAGTTGCTGATTTCTATTAGAAAAAATATAGAATTGAATAACAAGTGCATCGGCAGGGGAAGAAAGCAATCAGAGTCTCCAGATTTCTTAAAACATATGAAATAAAACAATAAATATAACATATGTATTTTTAATTGAAGAAGGCAGGTGTAACAATCATCTGCCTACAAATCACTCTTTTGTAAATGGCCTGTGGAAATCCTTGCTGGATCTTAATTTGAAAAAAAAAAAAAAAACAGAAACATTATTTTGCATTTACTATGTATTATAATTGTTTATGTTTTTTTAGAACTTGAGGACGTGTTTTGTTGGATTTAACAGGTAGCTGCAACTCTGTAATTCATTATAAGAATTCATCACTCACATATTTAAATTATCTCCTGACATTGTTGAAAAAAATCAATAAAACAAACAAAAATCATAACTAGTGCAGTTATAGCAAGTTATACATGTGTAATACTATTATTTCATTTAAAAATTCCTCATTTTTTGGAAGTTACTAACCACCAGAGCTCATCAGCAGTTAGAACTGAAGAATAAAGACATACTTACTTGCGCTTTGGTAACTAAGTTATTTTAGACCATAGCCCTTTTGTAGGGGACACTCAGAAAGGCAGAGTGTATGTACTATGTGAAGCATGTATTTAAACACAGCAGTTGTCTGTATGATGAGAAAATGACAAAACAATGTTTCTTTTTAATACAGATCAGCTGTTTGCATGGCTAACAATTAGAACAAGACTTTAATAAAGTAATTTGGTGGCAAGTTCCCTTTTTCAGAACTCGGGAGCTAAAACCACTAATCAATTATAAGACCCCACAGATGGTTTAGTACTTCTAAAGAAATAAATATAACTGGATTTTTTCCACACATTAACAAAAGCATGTGACTCAAATATTAAAAGGCACTTTAGTTGTTTAACAGGCACTTTAGTTGTAACATTGAAAGCTGGGTTAGGTATTCCTAAAAGACTAGATGAAAAACAACATTTTAGGGAAGTCATAAAAGTGGAGACCAGGGTAGACAATTCCCAGTGTTGAGCCAGAGAAGGCAAACTCCCTGATATCCACTGTTACATGATTGGTTCTAGTGATACCTGGCACTGCTTAGCAGGCCTAACACAATGAGTGAGCGAATGTAAACTGTTACTTAACCTGTACTAACCACAGACTTAGTATTTTACCCCTGTCAAGACTTCAGCAATAGATTAAGGTGAAAATGCTGAAGTTGTTTTAATTCCAGCCACTGTAAGAAGTATTGCTGCAATCTCAGACTGTTTGCCACCATGAAAAAAAGTAAATTTTTGGCTTGTAACAAGACCAGGTCTGGTGAAATTAATGTCCATGTGTTTCTGCATAAATGGTGAAAACCGAAATTAGAAAAAGAAAATAACACTTTACCACCAATTTACTTGTGGGTTTGATCCTCTCTGATGACTTAAACATGCTAAAGACCAAGACAGCCTTTAAAAAGTCAGTCTCTTGTTCAAGTTTGCCTTCAGTGACATTGCAAACAGCAATGCTTCTAAAGCATATTTAAACAAATAATCTCTAGTCTTGGCACTCAATCAGTGGTAATGCTTTCAGTGGTTCAGAACCCATATAGCAGTGCCGATTGCAAAGAAACACTAGCCTTGTGTTTTTAAATATATAATGTAAAAACGCACATGATAGCAAGTCAGCCAGTGTTACAAGGACAAATCAGATGTATTTTTGTTAAAAAGAATGAACTTAATTCTGAATTCTGTCTGCAGGTGCCCTTTAATTTAAAATGTATTTCAGTTTCTAGCTTCCTCTATCTCTTTCTGATGCTTCTAGCCTTTTTGTTTTGGTGACATGAGATAGGTAGTCAGTTTTAAACAGCCATTTCAAAGGCTGGTTTCATGAAGGCCTACACTAAGTGTATACTAAATGTACATTGTTCTCAGTGAACAGACAACACAAATATAATACCGTCTTCCTCCTAATTTTAGTTTTCCTACTGATTTTCTTGCAGTCTTAGATATCTAGGGGGATTCATAAAGGTTACCACAAAATGTAGACGACATAAACTCTAACAGTAATCTTTCTGAGTGACTGAAAAACTGGAAAGCACAGTCAATGTGTCAGGGATGTTCGTGAGTACAGTTAGTGTACACTTGGTGTAGGCATTAATGAATCTGACCTATGGCTTTTTATAGATAATATTTGTACAAACAAGGTTATAGAATTAAAGGAAAAATATAACTGCATCTTTTCCTCCATGAATGAATTTGATTACTGATTCATTATAGCATGTTGAAGCAACGTTATGACACTATAAGTTTTCAACACAGAAAGGATGAGCTGAGAGATAAGACGTTTGCTGAATAAATGTCAGGAAACCCTTATTTACATGAATTAAAGTTTGATATAACCTTTAAAATTTATGAATCTGCTTTACAGACTGGTAAACATTTCTGAAATAGAAGGGGAAGTCCCATCATAAGGAAGTTCAGAATTTATGTAGACTGCCAATTTACAGTTTCTTCCTTCTGCTGTGGTTATTGCAAGGCAGTAGAAGAGGAGGCCCCAGAATGCACCTTGCCACAATATAAACAAGTCTTCTGGAAGAATAAAGGAAAGTAATGACTTTCATAACATACATCCTGAAACAATGGCTTACTGTTGCACAGTATGGGTACATAGTTACTTATTAATTTATTTATCATTGAAGACTGAGTGATATTTCAAATTAATGACAGCTATCATTCATTAAGCTAGTAGTATCTCTTTCATCTGCTATGATGTAGGTATAGTGCCATAATACTGCACTCAGATTTAACCCTGTTCTATGTGGCTTCTTCCATAATGTTAGACATGTTGAAATGACTGAACTAAGCTCACACAAAGACTCTCTGTCACTAACTATATGCGGTCTTCTAACGGACGTCACTGTATTTTCAAAATTAAGAAATCATTCTTCATTCTGAACTTTTGCTATGATCATTAAAGACCTTACTTTGATTTTTAATGCAGAGAAATTGAGAGGTACACCTGCCATCTAGGAGGTTTCTACAGAAATTATGAAAGACGAGAATTAGATTAGGGGGTAGAGTAAATGTCACTGTGTCCATGTTATATGGCTGTTTTTAGTTTCATGTCTGCAAAATATAACACACGGTATCACAGGGAACAATAAGATAGAGCCATAACAAGGGTAAGACGAAGGTGGCAGTTGTCTCGAATCAAAAAGTGTTAAGGTCACAATCGGTGGGTGTCGAAGCTGCACGAATGCGATACCAACATTTAGGAATGAAAAACAATACTGCATTTGCAGTTAGGGTCGAAGCATAGAAGTGTTTAATATGGAGTAACTTAAATGCAAACTGTAGCAAGGCACTCATCACATTTGTAGCTAGCAGATAATTCTTGTTTGGTTCTCATCTTTGAGATGTCCTTTTTATTCTTTGGTTCTCAACTTTGAGTTGCGGGGGACACTAGTTTGAGGAACTCTAAAGTGTGCCAGGTAACCTAACTAAGGTGTTGCAATAACAGCATAACATGCTAATTAAACAACTTGAACGTTATCTCATACATAATGCATTCATCACACATAAACACACACACACACACACACTACTACTCTTCTACTCTCTCAAAAGATTTTTATCAGGTAGATCTAAGAATGACAAGTGATAATCTAATTTGCAATGCTTTCAGGGTCTTTTGTTTGAGACATTAGTCTCTTCCTCTATCCCCTCTATCTTTGTGTGTGTGTGTGTGTGTGTGTGTGTGTGTGTGTGTGTCTGTATATATATATATATATATATATATATATATATATATATATATATATATATATATATATATATGGGTCCACTTCGTAATTTCAAAAGATCACAATCTCGAAATTCAGAATATCGATCCCAGAATCTCGAGGCTGTGAAATCTCAAAAGTAAGAAGTAAAAAAAAAAAAACATAACAACTGCTAAAACCATGTTGCCCCCCTGCACCCCCCAAACCCCCTGCAACTTAAATATACTAACTCCGAGATTGGTCTACAGTGAAAAGAACGGTAATGTTCCCGTTCCACACTGTATTGCAATGTACATTACCATTCTCATTTAGGTTGCAGGGGGCGTGGTGGGTGCAGGGGGGCTTGCTCATTGTAACAGTTGTCATGTTTTTTTTTAATTTCTTACTTTCGAGATTTCGTAACCTTGAGATTCTGGGTTTGGTATTCTGAATCTCAAGATTGTGATCTTTTGAAATTAAGAAGTGGACCCACATATATATATATATATATATATATATATATATATATATATATATATATATAGACCTACTAATAACAGTCAGTCCACAGAAAGGTCAAGATTACATAGATACCCAACAGCGCATACTCTGAGGTTAATTTAAGGAAAAGAAAAGTGTTTTTGCAGGTGGGCAAGCCCTTCTGCACCTCTGCTTGGAGACTGCACAACCCAAGGGAAAGGACATAACCCCTACCCAGGGGATTGTTGATTTTTCACAGCTGTCAAACATTTGTGTATGTCAACCAATGTGGGTTGATACACAAGTAGATTATCCTGAATTCTGATTTATGCAGGGACTCCCATATATTTATATATATATATATATATATATATATATATATATATATATATATATATGTATGTATGTATATATACATAGATATATATGTGCTCGGGTCTATGCCAGATGGACTTTTCTGAAACTAGAAAGAAATATTGACGAGACCATAAGATCGAGTTCCCAAAAACTCAAACATAGAAAAAAATAAAAAATAAAATCTACTTTTTTTTTACATTTTTGCCCCCCTGCACACCCCACCCCTTGTAAATTATATATATATATATATATATATATATATATATATATATATATATATATATATACCAACTCCAAGATCACACTACAGTGAGAAAAGGGTAAATTTCCTTATGTTACTTATGTGTGTGTATATATATATATATATATATATATATATATATATATATATATATATATATATATATATATATATATTAAACTACATCATGTCATTTAGATTCCTTTATTATCCAAATGTGTGGGAGGCTGATTCCCACAACATGTTACATTTCTTGACAGAGTGACCTGATGCGTGTTTTTCCAAATGTGCAATTTTTGCTAAACAGTGGGTTTACTGAAGCAGGCTTGCCGAATGTGTGAATGATTTTGGGGAAGTGCTTTTGGTTACAGTAAGTTGGTGTGCATGTTAATGACAAAACATTCAGATATACTCAGAGTTTTGGTATTAGGGGTGGCGTGTGTGTATGTGTGTGTGTGTGTGTGTGTGTGTGTGTGTGTGTGTGTGTGTGTGTGTGTGTGTGTGTATACATATATGTATGCACGTGTAAGTGTTCACTTGGGCTAGAGTAAGGATTAGGTAAGAGAATAGGTTTAGTTTTGTACTCATTGGTATGCTTGAAGTGTGTGTTTTTTTAATGGTATGGTTAGGGAAAGAGTATTTCATATGATAATGTGCAGGGCTGGGGTAGCACACATGAGTAAGGACATTTGGCTTATGACCTAATGATTTTTCTCATTGAGCTACTGATTCTACTGTCTACATGGTGAGGAAAAATATTTACAACTTGTCAAGATTAATAATGTTATGGACCACTAAGTGCTCAAGTCATTAAGCAATGTTCGTGAGTTAATTTCTTACTATTCCTTCGTAGTTACATTAAGCTGGTAACTGTTTGTTTAATTTTTTAAAATACCATCAGTTGAAATACTGAAACTGATGTCCATATAAATCAACGTGATGATTTAGATCTAAACTTGTATTTGTTAAAAATGTCATCAGCTAAAATGCTGAAGATGACTTTTCAATATCTTTGGGTTTTAGCTCTTAAATCTCTAATAACTGCTGTTCTGGAATGTAGTAGGATTACTTGTAAAAGTCACATGAGTGATTCCATATACTTATTCTGTTATATGCAATAAATGTGGTTTCCCAGTCTCTTAAAATACAAATACAGTTGTGAATCTAAGATGGTGACCAAACTGTCAGTGTTTGTTTTATTAGCTTTTAGTCATGTCCTGTTTTTTAACCGTTTCTGTGATTTTTGTGATTGCTAACATTTTAGACTACATTTTACTACAATCCACAATTACTTTTTTAACTTACTTGTAACTCTCTTGTTTCTTTTTGAGGATTTACCATTATTTTACTTTTTCTAGTATTCCACACGCTTTAACAAACCTACAGTTTTTTTTTCACCAGTATAGGAAAAAAATGGAGGGAAAATTGAATCCCAAGTACCAAACAAAAACATTTCTTAATTTTCTATGCCAAAGAAAGGCAATAAATTTAAAAGGAATAACATGTTATTAAAGGAAGAAAATTATCTCTTTCAAAATCTACTTCTGATTAGTAATCATCTGCTCAATGAACTGAAAGAAGCATTATGGTCATTACTGTTGGCTGCATTGAAAATATCTGCACAACTCAGTAGTATTAATACTGTTTTGGCTGAATTAATTTTTATTATTGTGGATTCCAAGTCATAGATTTCTACCTGTGAGGACAATATTTCTAATGTTACCACCAAAAACTGATTTGCATTCCAAAGCAATTGCATCTTTGAAAGAAGAAGTAGACTGACCTAGAGACAAAAAAGTATATGTAATAATATTCTCCTCGAGGGATTGCCTGAAAAATATGATTCTATATATTTACTGAAAAATACGATTCTACTTACCTACTAGATGTTATCGGAGACATACTCGTTCAACTTACCAACAAGATAAAGGTAAAAGAATCCTCCATAACAGAAAGTGCACACACACACACACACACACACACACACACACACACACACACACACACACACACACACTCTCTCTCAAGCTGCGTCTAATGTATTTATTTACATTTATTTGTTTGTTTACTGAGGTAAGGTACTGACCAATAATGACCAAATTCAAGCTCAGCGTAGGTTGCACAGTTGCAAGTAGTTAGGTTACATTACTTAGGAGACAATTATACAGCATACATAGTTTGTAAATGTTGATATATATACATTGTATATACATTAAACATATATAACCATTGTTACAATAGAATAACCAAAGAAAATATAGCAAAAATTATGTAATAGTAATAATAAAAGCAATAGAAAAGAGTAGCTTGGGTTGTACATGTGTACATGTAGAGGCCAGCTGTCAGTACAGAATCAAGATTGCTAAGAAGACAGAGGCAAGGGTCTTTTAGAGGGGTTATATGGACTGAGCTAGGAATTTCCAGCAGCTCTGTTTCACTAGCTAGGCTTTTAAACTCTTATTTGGAAATTGACATATGTGGGCATGTCTCTTAACCTGAGAGTGAGCTCCTGCAGTAGCTTGGGAGCAAGAAGTCAGAAAAATGCGGTATGTACAATAAAGTTTTGTTCCGGATTTTTGCAGAGCCAGCCCTAATTGATACTGTTATACTAGCCTATATCACATGATTAAACTTTTAAAGTACAGCAAAACAGGGGTGTAGGCAGAAATTCACATACTGTTCTCAAACCACCCATCTATCTTTTTTGAAAATGTACTCAACCCTCAAAATTATTTTAAACTGTTTACCATTCATACCCATAAAAAGCTACTTTTAGAAGTGTATTTACTTCACTCAAGCATTCTTTGAACACCTTTACTGTAAATATTTAATCTGAAGTAGGGACTTCATTTGTCAGCAACCTGTGGGTCTTGGATCCGATATCGGATCCGAGCCGGCAACTTGTTTCATAGCTAATGGATCCGAGCTCCTAGCTCCTCCCCTCACCCGTAATCCCCTGCCAACCCTCCATGACCTCAGATCTAGTTTGCCACGCTTGTGGATGGCTGGATTCCATTGAGCTCTAGCAAAAAATCATCAGTTAAGTCTGTTTTTCTGTCAAATTTCTCTACCTTATTTTAAAAAAGTGTGTAAGAGTTAGGTTCCCTGTAGTATTAATTTTTTTTACTTAGTTTTTTCCCTCCCTTCGCTGGTCGTTAGTGAGTGTGTGTGTGTGTGTGTTGTGTTTTTGGGGCCTGTGTGTTTTTGTAGCACTCCCTTTTTTTCTTTCAAGTATGGCTGAGGCCCCAAAAGCCATTTTTTCTAAATGTACCGAGTGTGGCCATAAGCTCTCCCCGGCTGATGGCCACACTCGGTGTGTTCGGTGCCTTGGGGTTGAACACCTCACCTCAGGCTGTACCATTTGTGCAGCATTCAACCCCAGGCACTGAAAGAGCGGAGGTCGAAGCTGGTCCTGGCGGGACTTTTGCCCCCGGACTCGGCTCCGGCCTCCGCTGCTCCCATGGCACTACCACAGGCTGTGGTTATTGCCACTCCTGCCCCCCTTCCTTCAGCCGGGACTCAAACTCTCGCTAAAGTGCCCGAGGACAGGGAGGCTAGGAGGGAGAAATGGAGGGAGAAGCACCACAAGCGGTGGGCCAAGGCCTCTGCTTCGGCCCTGCCAGCTAAGCGAGCTTCTCCCTCCACTGCTTCTAGGTCTCCTCCTCCTCGGCTCCGATCTCCTTGTTTCTCCTCAGGGCCCAAGGAGGAGGAGGCCCGATCTCCATCGAGGTCATCGAGGTGGCATTCCAGGCCTGCCTCGGTGGCCTCTTTGAGATCAACGTTCAGCATGTCTGATGCAGACTTGGACCGGATGATGCTAAGATTCATCCAGGCCCAGCTGCAGATGGGAGTGCTCTTGCCTCCCCCCCCTTCGGGGGGGAGCTCGACACCATTTTTCGCTCCAATTGCTCCTTCGCTGACCCGCTACCCGGGTTCGGAGTGTTCAGAGCCGAGCAGCGTTGGAGCCGGGGGTGGGTCGGCGCCGACAGTACTTGGTACTTCGGATCCGACCCTGCCCTCAAGCCTGTCGGAACCGACCTCTTGGAGCCGTGGCCTGAACTTCAGATCCGAGGGATTCGGTGTGCCTTCGGCTCTGTCCAGGTCGGAGCGCACTGGTCTTTCGGATCCGATGGTCTCGGCGCCGGTTCCAATCCCTTCATCGGATCCGAGTGGGAGCCGACTCTCGGAGCCCAGAGAGAGTGGTTCCCCCTCGGCCTTTGATGTAGTGGAGAGGGCTCTGTTGAGAGCATCCGGACCCCCGGCCCTTGTCTCGGCTCCACCCTGCACTCCCTCTCTGCTGGGCCAGGCTTCCATCACCCGGCCTAAGGGACAGCCTGCTTCAATGTCCCAGGCAGTTCCATTGGAACAGGATGTTGCTGGCGAGACCTCCTCTTACAGCCCCCCCGAGGAAGTGCCCCACAAGCATAAGTGCAAGAGGAGGCACGTGGACTCCCCTGAGTCCTTAACTGAGGACACGGACTTGGATGAAGGGGAAGGCTCCCCAAGATCACTTCTGAGGATGTCTCCTTTGGAGACATCATGGAGATGCTGAGGATCAGAGGTGGGTGGTCTGCCCCCAAGTCTTCCTCCGACGAGTCCGTGTTTCTGGAGGCATTCGAAGCAGGCCCGTCCACCTCTTGGGTGTCCCCTCCGGCCAACCCCTTGGTGGACCTTATTACCACCAGGACGTGGAAGGACCCGGACACCGTGGAGCCAATACCCAAATGCCCGGACAGGATACTAAGCCCCCCCTCAGACCGGTCACACTGGAGCAAGGGTCCCCCCGTAGATGCCATGTTGACAGCGGCAGCCACGAAGAGGGAACTAGCTCAGGAGCGCCCCTCAGTCCATCCACCGAGCAAGGAGTCCCGCTCGATGGACCGCTTAGAGAAGCGAGTTTTTAGTTCAGCGACCTTCTCGGTAAGGTCTCTGAACTATATGGCACATGTCATCAGGATGCAGCGGGATCTTATCAAAGAATACGCTGCCTCCCCCCCTGAGTCCATGTCGGCAGAGGACAAACAATTGTACTCCACCCGAATGGCCACTCTGAGATCCATTTCAAATACCTCGATGCAGCTATTGTCCCACACTACTGAGGGAGCCGCTAGAGCTAGCGGAGCGAGCCTAGTCATGAGACGTCAGGCCTGGCTCCATCATTGTGACTTTGCGGAGCCCTTTAAAGCATCTTTTGCGAATGCCCCTTTTGATGGTTCTGCCCTGTTTGGCAAAATGGTTCGCGAGACACTTATCCAGAGTGAGAAGGATGGGAAGACGTTGTCTGCCGTCGGAGTCCGCTTCTCTGCTCCCCAGCGGTCCTTTTCGAAGAACCAAAAGGGTCAGAAGAATATGTGGTTCCGGAAATTGCAACATTCCCAACCCGCTCCGGACAACCAGTCCTTCCGTGGCAGAGGAGGACAGGGAGGACGTCACCCCAGGGGCAGAAGGGCTCCGGGAAACTTTGGGTCCAGAGAACCTTTCTCTGACCGGCCCACGCAGCAGCCCTGAAGGGTTGCCCGACTGCTCCACTCTGGAGGCAGTCGGCGGGAGCTTCTCGGAGCACCTAGCAGCATGGGAGTCCATCACGACAGACCGCTGGGTGCTTCGAATTATATCCAGAGGGTACAAAATCCCATTACTTCATGTCCCCAAATTCAAGAACCTCCCCGATGTACCACCCGATCAGAGGGAGGCTGCAGCCGCAGAAATTCACCAGCTGCTAAGAAAAAGAGCCATCCAGCCCGTCCCCCAAGACCAGCTCGGATTAGGGTTCTACTCCAGGTTCTTTTTGGTGCCAAAAAAGACGGGGGACTTGAGACCGATTCTAGACCTGTCCTGCTTGAACCTGTCGGTAACCAAGGAAAAATTCCGAATGGTCACTCTTCAATCTATTCTTCCCCTTCTAAGGGAGAACGATTGGATGTGCTCTATAGACCTCAAGGATGCATACTACTACATTCTAATGGACAGACGAACCAGGAGGTTCCTCCGCTTCCGGCTGGGAGCCAGTCACTACCAGTTCAGGGTCCTTCCCTTTGGCCTCACCACAGCCCCCTGGGTGTTCACCAAGGTATTAGCAGTGATTGCGGCCCACCTGAGACTCCAGGGAATACAGGTCTTTCCGTACCTGGACGACTGGCTCCTGACCACCCCAACAAGGCATCTACTTTGCTCAGCCAGAGATTTCTTTCTCCGCCTAGCCCCACAGTTAGGCATCACCATCAATGCCGACAAATCCTTTCTGGCCCCGACACAAGTCATAGAATTCATAGGAGCCAGAATAGACACCAGAGATCTACGAGCCTTTCTGACATCCGAACGAGTACGGAATTTGCAACTTCATGTGCGGGCTATCCTCCAATCAGAGACCCCACCGATGGAATTGGTCCTGAGGGCGCTGGGCTCCATGGCGGCAGTGATAACGCTCCTTCCATGCGCCCGTCTGAACATGCGGGTACTGCAATGGACCCTTCTAGTACAATGGTCCTTTCTGTCTTTTCCTCTCCATCACCTCATTGCTATCAGCAAGGCTTGCAGGAGGGCTCTATTATGGTGGCTCCATGCTCCGGACCTCCATACAGGCCGACCCTTCTGCACCTCTCCCCCTCTCGCCACGGTGACCACGGACGCCTCCCGCCTCGGGTGGGGGGGGGGCATTATTCAGGCAGGATGGTCCAAGGCACGTGGAACGATACAGAGACCTCCCTGCATATCAACGTTCTGGAGATGAGAGCGGTGCTGTACGCGTTGCAAGCACTTCAGAATCTCCTCCCCGTAGGAACGATTGCAATTCAGTCGGACAACATGTCGGTTGTCTGGTACATCAACAAACAGGG
>NC_056737.1:922071177-922111177 GCF_019279795.1 Protopterus annectens | reverse complement strand
ACACATTTGTTTTCAAAGTAATTGAATGTGTACCTCAAACCTTAAGGAAGGTGATATTACCAATCACACAGAGCTACGAGAAATCAGTTGGATAGTAAATTTGTGAGCAGATCACTTTCCTGGCCTTAATAATATAGTTCCATTTAAACCTATAATTAAAAACAGAAGGATTTCAGTTGATACGGTCTAAGAGGCAACTGTCTACCAAGTTAATGTTTGGCACATTCCTTAGTAAATGGACTGAAGGTGTCATCCATAATATGTATTTTATTGGTTGCCTTTAAAGTTTTATTGAGGAGGTGAGCTTAAGGAAATCATGATCTGATGAAGGCCAAGAGCAGAAAGCGCTTATTGGATGTTTATAGTTCACCTTTGTGGATGATTTTATTGTGCGTTGGTTATTTTACATATTTTATTAAAGTTTCTGCTTTTAAAGTCTTTTACAGCATTTGGCAGCTCCATGGAGGTAAACTGAAGATATCTCTGCTGTATGTTGCCTACATGCAGTTATATGTCTAAGTAGATGGACAGGCAGGGTTAGTGTATTATGTACACATGCATCTCACAGTGCAGAACTAAGCATATGCACTTTCTGTCAGAGTCCATTCCTTATTTGCCCTTACATATAATGTGAAGCAGAACAGGATGTTATAAGACTGTATACATAATGTTTCCTGTTGTAGTAGTCTTCTTATAACCAGCAATATTTAAACCAGCATTTAGAGACTATAGGATATACTATGCACTGGTAGAGACCCATGGTGCTGCCAGACCTATATTTTGTGGTACAGTAACTGCCTGTGAGTTAAGAGGCATGCAATATGTAATACTGTTGTAGTTCTTCACCAGACACCTAGTCTATTACAACATCTTTGAAGACCAGCTGGTAAGCTGATAATTCTTTTTCCATGTTTGCCTGTATTCTTATGTGCATACACAGACTGACTTTTTTACTCTGCAGTCATTTTCTTTCTTACCCAGACTTTCCTATATGCACATACTAATAAGAAGATCATACATGTACAAAATGGCCACCTTCATGTACAAAATGGCCACCTTCATGTCCAGAATGGCCACCTTCATGTACAGAATGGCCACCTTTATGTACAGAATGGCCACCTTTATCTTCCAAAACTAGAAAAGATAGTTTCTTTCTATCTTCTGCTTCATTGAGCTGCACATGACTATTTCTGACTCAGCAAGTGCACTCAGTGAACTGCAATTAATTAGATTGCTTATACAACCTTCCCTTTAATTAGTGAGGCCTATTAGGCTTTCTCCTTTTCTAGGCTGTTTGCTGAGTACAGTATTGCTGAACTTGTTATGCTGCTAGTCAGAATATTAAACATTTCTGAAAACTTGGTTTCTATGATTGGGTCCTGTAAGTGTTCCAACGTCTTAATTAGTTTTATTTTTACATTACTGATGCTGCTATGCTACTTACACAAGTCCTTATTTTATGCCTTTATCCTGATGTCCAAGTAGGGTGGCCACGGTGGTGCAGTGGTTAGCATTGCCACCTCACAGCAAGAGGTTCTCCGGTTCGATCCTCGGCTGGGGTGCCTTCTGTGTGGAGTCTGCATGTCCTCCCTGTAGTCGCATGGGTTTCCTCTGGGTGCTCCGGTTTCCTCCCACATCCCAAAGACATGCTTTAGGTGGATTGGACACTCGAAATTGGCCCTAGGTATGAGTGTGTGCATGTGTGTGCCTTCTGTGGAAGGTTGGGCACAGGGCTGGCAACTCGACACCGTAAAAATTCCACTGCCAATCATGAGCGGACAGGTGATCCACTGTGGTGACCCCTAACTGGGAAAAGCTGAAAGAAGAAGAAGAATCCTGGTGTCCAAGTCAGCAAACTGCCCGGTCCATGCTCCAGCGTGTTGGCAGCAGCACTTGTTGTTCTGCATGTGCTGGTTGTGCTAAACTATCCATCAACATAAACATCACCTTCATGATTCATATTTTATTTTGTACTTTTTTCCCATCAAATTATGATGACAATAATGATTTCTTTTTACACAACTTTTCTTTAATTCACCATTTCCCTTTTGCCATCTTAGCATAAGTCCAGTATAAGTTACATTCTATTTTTAAAATCTTTTCTCTAATGGGCTGCTTTATTGCAAATTTGTTTTATATTGCTTTCTATTGTTGCCTCAAAACATTTTTTTTCTTAACTTACAGTTAAGTGCCCATGATATGTCTCAGTGGTGTCCATTGTTGGCACACAAAAATTTGGTGGTAAGTATTACTAACATGAACAAAACACAGTTTTCTTTAACTTTTCCTTAGAGCAAGTAGAAGCAGCAAAATGTTCACACATTTAGTTTATTGTAGCTTTGTATTAGCTGCAATTTACAATTTCTTAGATATTTCAGAGATTTTAGCCAGTGCCTCTTTTTTAATATTAAAACAATCATTTTTATGCATGGCAAGTTGGGATCTGATATTCTTTTATAGTACTGCTTCATTAGAGCGATCTAGTAAGCTATATTTTATTTTTATTTTTGATATGTGAATTAGTCAAAATTCCTCCAATGCAAGATATAACTTCTGCCTCTGGATTGCAGTTTCATTTATCCACACTGAATTTTATATTCTCTTTATTACAGTAACACCAACGTTAAACATAGTAATCATATGGTTTCTACTTAACATCTCCCTCTTCATTTACCAGACAAAATGCATGTTTCTTTTTCTTTCTTTTTTTTTTTTGTTTGGCTGTGTTGCTAAGGATGTGATTGTTCTTTCATAAGATCATGGGTCTATATCATATTGTTGAACACACTAAACGTTGAACACCTCTTTGTCGAACCTTATTTGTCGAAGTCTTCATCCATTGAATGATCAATTCAGAGATTTTTTTCCCACGGTAAGCAACCAGTGAGCCATTATCGGGAATTTGCCCCTTTCCCCACTGTAGTGTGATCTTGGAGGTGGTATATTTAGTTTGGGAAGGGTGTGGGGAGTACAGCCCCCACCAGGGTGGGTTTTAAAGAATGCTGTTTTTGTTGCGATTGGTAGGTTAACTAACTTGTTACTTACTGTAATTGATTGTGTAATTGTTAATATTTTTCACTATCAGTTTACTTGCTCTTTTAGACTCTGTTTTTTCATATTAAACATAATCATGCTGAAAATAAACACAGTTTCTTCTTACAGTAATGATATATGTCAGATTAGACAAGTCTCTACATTTTATGCCTCAGTTAAGTTGTAATTTTTACGATGTTTCTGTGCCTGTCTTGCAGGCAAACTTTGGATTAAAATTACAACTTCAAATAGATGGATACCTAACTACATGTTCTGTCCCCCTTCCCCAGCCACATATTTGCTTCAGATAATTTTAATTGCTGTTGTTATATTCTAACCTCCTCTCACTTTGTTGTTCTGTACTCAGGACATTTTACTTCTTGGCATAAAATTACAATTTTTCATTGCTGTCTCCCTATAGCTGCTACAACTTACTTGAACACAGTATTCAAGTAGGGCAAGGCTAATGCAGCGGCCTTGTGGATGGGAGTTGAAGCTGAGGGTTTTAGGCAGTGATCAGGAGTGAACTTTAGGTTTCGGGAGCAGGTTGGGAGTTTAGGTTAGGGAACAGGAGGGGAGTTTTAGGTTTAGGGAGTTAGAATGTGTTTTTAGGTTCACTGAGCAGGAAGTGAGTTTTAGGGTTACAAAGTGATCAAGGTCTTTAAGATTAATGACTGGGAAGGGGGGTTTCGTTTTAGGGAGTGTGAAGGGAGATTAGGGTTAGGGAGTGGAGTGCTGATTAGTATCAGGGAATGAATGTGAACTTTAGGTTTAGGGGAGTGGAGATTTAGGATTAGGGAGCAATCAGAGACTACAGTTAGGAATGAGAGTCATATGTTAGGGTTAAGGACTAAGTGGGAGTTTTTAGAGTTAAAGTTCAGGTTGGGGTAAGTATACAGTTAAGTAGTGCCAGTTGGAGGGAGTGACAGATATTTTCTGTGGTTGGGCTGTCAGGTTGGTGGGAGTTAAGACCACTTGCTAATACGAGCGTGTCTTGAGCTAGTAGTACTCGGTCACTTGTAGTCAACTCGATGTAAGTAGGTTTTAAACATTAGTAATCCAAAACAGCCTTAAAGGCATTGAAAGGAGAATCATTGTATGTCTCTGTCAGTGATGTTGTTAAATTAATTTTATTTACTCTTTTATTAAATATGTAAGCCCATTGAATGCACATGTTTCATTCTGGTTCAGTGCTGGAGCATTCACTGGTTAAGTGACTTACACAGACTTATGAAATGCAAGCAGAGATTAATAAACTCTATGCCAGAGTACAAAATAATGCTTATTGCCTCATTCCCCTGTATGCTATACTGCGAAACAAGTCTATAGAAATATGTCTAGAGTTCACAAATAAAATTCAGGATGACAGTAAACATAAACCAACAGGGTGAACACGAAATAATGACAGCTAATTCCAGTTTATATATGATACGTAAACACATTTTTATAGGACAAAACAATAAACACATTACTATATTTCTGAATACTCTGTAAACTGTCTGTTCTTCTGCATGGATTTGTGATCCTCAATATATAATTTTAGCAATTTCAGAGATTCAAATTTATAACTGTGACATTAGTAGCATGAAAGATTAATGCCAAAAATATGCAATGAAACTAAGCATGTATGATGCCCCTGCACTGGCCCAGTAATCAAGAAGCCTCAATCCTCACCACTGGCAGCAGTGAGGGATGTACACAATGGGAGGATTAGAAGTACACTCACAGTAAAGTACAATTTCCCTTAAGAGCACACAGAGATCACAGTCAGTCTGGGGCTGGTTTCTCCCTCTTTCTCCAGATCCCCAATAAGACTCCCCTATATAGGGTTAAGATTGCAGCTGAGGGGTCAAGCCAAGACCTTCAGCACCCTCTCTGTCCAACCAGTGCTTCATGCCCCTGCCCAAGTAGCTGACACACACACACACACACACACACACACACACACACACACACACACACACACACACACACACACACACACACACACACACACACACTTTGCGATTTGATTTATATACAAACAAACACACACACACCTGGGGAAGGCTGTCACAAGTTTACTAGCTATGTCTCCTTCTGTCCAGACTATAAGGTAGCTATCACTGCCACCAACCCCTCCTTATCAGCTACTTAAAGGTCCTTACAAAGGGTGACCAATCCTACTGTGTAATCCTATTATCCAAATGGTAAGTGTGACCAAGACTTGCAAGGCTATTTAGGAGTGGCCTGTACAGTGTCACCAAATATATATGCAAATACTCTAAGAGCCTAAATATCTCTCACAAATATCAGCCAAAAGATAGGTTTAAATATATTTAATAATAAATAATAAAATAACAAGACAATACTCAAACAACACAATTACTTCAGAGTTCAGAATCACAGGATATATTTTAAAACAGCATTGCAGGACAGTCTCAAATAAATATAGAAAACATTTAAAATAAGCTTTACTATATTCCTATCTATATCTAAAAGGAATTACTTTTCCCTAGTTACTTACTGTTAGCAAGGCAAGTGCAGATGATGGTGATGATGGATGTTTCCAGGTCAAAGACAAAATACAAAATGCCCAGACTCTCTCTGAGAAAGTTCTTAAGTTAATAATACACATTACTGTTGGGTTAGCTTGGATGACATCACTGTCTGTCACCTGCCTTCAGTTCGTAGGCTAACAGATACTAACAGAATTTTAATATCTCTGTGTGAAAAAATACATATCCTTCAAATGTTTGCTCAGAACTGGAAGTTATAAAATAATTAAACACTTTCACATTTGAAACCTAGTAATTATTTCTGTTTCAAGACAATAGAAAAAACTCTAGCTCTAGACATTGTGTCTGCTTCACTGAGAGATACAATCGTAAAACACTTTATTTTCAACTTACTATCTTAAAGTTTTACAAGTTAATTCTGTATGTTCCAGCTTCTACTATTAAAATGTAGATTTGGACAGGTTTATAGTTTATATACATTTCTGTTCTTTTCCAGTAGGGTATGCTGTGGTTACAGTTTAGGGCAGTACTTTATACACGCTTCTGTATAAAACATATCAATATTCACAAATGACATAGAATTATTTACAAAATTCCAGGGCTGGCAGTGTCACACATGTATCTATATCTGTATCTATCTATCTATCTATCTATCTATCTATCTATCTATCTATCTATCTATCTATCTATCTGTCTATCTATCTATCTATCTATATGGGTCCCTAAAAAAGCAGGTGTATGTTTGCCACCCCATTTGAGCTTCTGGGTTTTGGATGTTCTCTGCTCAATTTTGTGTGGTTCATGCTATCTATAGCTATATGGTTCTGGTAAAAGTGGTCAAAACTTACAAAAGTCAACATCTGTTTTTCAACATACTTTGGTTGGCAAAGCAGATGGTTACAAAATGTGTGAGATCTGCAGTTCCTGGGGTTGAGGGTATGTCCCTTTCTCGGAGATTGTTCAGCCTCAGAATTAGTATAGATAATTAGCAGGGGTTGGGGTGCACAGGGAATCACTCCCCCTGCAAAAACTATATTTCTCTTTTTTTACTTTTAGTTTGCATGCAGAGAAGATTTTCCTCACTTATGTGTAGTGCTCAGTCAGCATTTGAGTTGCTGACCATTTGTGGTCAACATTATTGGCACTGACATTTGGATGTTTCAATCATAGCAAGTATATCCTTACACACACACACACACACACACACACACACACACACACACACACACACACACACACACACACACACACACACAATATAACAATTCATTGAGTTATAAAAATGCAAACTGTATAAACCATTAAAGATGTTTTACCAAAATCTGACCCAGAAAACTCCCTTTCAAGTGCTGTGTGTCCTGCAGGTGGATGGGTGAGGGGGACACAGGACCCATACAAACTACATAAAACACAAATGTGAAATACAAATTTATATCTAAATTACCCATTAAAAAGGCAAAACGTATAATGTACCGTTAAGCAATGCATTAAGCTAATGTTGGGCAATGTGCCAGTCCTTCGACAGTGCTTGGTTTGTAACATTGGTTTGATGGTTAACTATCTCATGCTTTCAAGTATAATATATCTTATTAGGAGTCCGATTTAAAAATTATTTGAAAGAAGAGACAGACCACACTTTTAAAAACAATATTCTTTGCTCAAGTCTATTACAACTTTGGTTTGCTTAATGCTATTTTTTTGCTTCTGATTGTAAGGTACACAATATATACATTCAAATGGAAAACACATCCTGCACAAGAAATAAAATGTACGACTATTACATTACAATGACATGGAAGTTAATCTCTTAAAGTCTGAAATTAATTATTAAACCTGATTGGCTTATGATTTTAAACACTATGACAGACCTGATAATTTTTACCTTTTAATTTTTCCATAGTGGTTCTACTTTTTAATTTGCATTAATATTTTATATGACTTTAATAACTGCATGAACAACAATATAACAATCAAGCTCATCAAATTGCTGAAAACAACTACACACAATGGAAAAAGTCTGATTTCTGAAATAAAATTAATGATGTCTAATTGCTGATTTTTATCTCTATAAAATATATATCTGAATTTTCACTATGTAATTTGATCTAAAATATTTGTGAAATAGTACTTTTAAACAGTAGCTGTACTTTTCTAATTTCTGTTTCACAGATATTTAGATAAAATATTTGTAGTGAAAATTTAGATATGTTTGTTTAGAGATGGAACAAAGAAGTTTGTTTCATTAATTTTATTTCAGAAATCAAATTTACTTGTCATATTGTAATAACCTGTTAGAGATTTTTATGCCGATGTTAGATTAATTAATTGCAGACAGGAATGCACTTTCTGAGCATGTCCAATTAACTAATTGGTAAACCAAACTTCAAAGAGAAATAATGTCTTTGATGCATTGATTGTTTGCCTTTTATTTTTATTACTGCAACCACTTCTTTCTTCCTTCATTCATTTCATTCAGAAATTAACTGCGTAACACATTTCAGGGTCACACATGAGTCAGGGCCTCTCCTGGCTCATGGTGAATACAAGGGGCTAACCTTGAACGGGACAGTAGCCCTTTGCAATCTACACCCCCTCACTATCAAACAGTTCAAGCTGAAAAAAATCATTGGAACTGCAATCACTACAAAAACTGTATATATGTTCTTAGATAAACTCTGCTCTTAGTCACATATTGAGTTTGCAGTTTGATAATACACAGAAGCGTAAAACATATTTCTGTAGCTACTGACCTGCAGGATTCAGCTCACTAAAGCCATAAAAATTGACACATGGCTCCATGGAGTAAGGATATAATGCATGGATTTAAAATTATTTACTGATTTTATGCATGTATATATGTATGTATGTATGTATTTATGTATGTGCACATGCAATTACGTGTGTGTGTGTGTGTGTGTGTGTGTGTGTGTGTGTGTGTATGTATAGATTATATATGTGTGTATGTATATATTTATTTATTTTCTTTCTTTATTATTATTTTGTCCATCTAGGTTGTACTAATTTTCATGAGAAGTCTGGGAATAAAAAGTACAAAAGTAGGCAAATTCAGCAATAAAGTATAGAAAAGAAAATTCAACTTAAAAAGGAACTAAAAAGAACTGCATTACTCTAGCTGTACCTTATGTCTATATGTACATCATACACCTATTCCTGTCTCTCTTGCTGTCTCTCTCTATCTACATGAATATAACCATTATCACCATGAAATAATAAAATAGTTAATAATCAACTAAATAACATTTACAACAGTCAGCAGCATGGCACTTACAGAAGAGTATACATATCCGTTGTACATGTAGCATGCACCATATTTACAGATGACACAAAAGAGTATACATATCCGTTGTATATGTAGCACGCACCATATTTACAGATGACACTTACAGAAGAGTATACATATCCGTTGTACATGTAGCACGCACCATATTTACAGATGACACTTACAGAAGAGTATACATATCCGTTGTAAATGTAGCACGCACCATATTTACAGATGACACTTACAGAAGAGTACACATATCCGTTGTACATGTAGCACGCACCATATTTACAGATGACACTTACAGAAGAGTATACATATCCATTGTACATGTAGCATGCACCATATTTACAGATGACACTTACAGAAGAGTATACATATCCGTTGTAAGTATAGCACACACCATATTTACAGATGACACTTACAGAAGAGTATACATATCCGTTGTAAATGTAGCATGCACCATATTTACAGATGGCACTTACAGAAGAGTATACATATCCATTGTAAATGTACTGCGCAGCATATTTACAGATGACACTTACAGAATAGTATACATATTCGTTGTACATGTAGCATGCACCATATTTACAGATGACACAGAATAGTATACATATCCGTTGTACATGTAGCACGCACCATATTTACAGATGACACTTATAGAAGAATATACATATCTGTTGTACATGTAGCATGCACCATATTTACAGATGACACTTACAGAAGAGTATACATATCCATTGTACATGTAGCACGCACCATATTTACAGATGACACTTACAGAAGAGTATACATATCCGTTGTACATGTAGCACATGCCATATTTACAGATGACACTTACAGAAGAGTATACATATCCGTTGCACATGTAGCACGCACCATATTTACAGATGACACAGAAGAGTATACATATCAGTTACTAAGCTATTGGCCCTAGGGCCATTATAAGCCTAGCCATGTTATACCCTTGTCCTCTTATTGAACAACTTGTATGGTCTATATTTGCAGCACAAGTCTATGATTAGCACTGAATGCTCTTATCCAAGAAGGACATAGGTGACACCCCCATGGTAAATCAGTCAATAATGCCAGATATTAATTTTCTGGTAAATCATTGAGGGTTACCATCAGTCAATAATGCCAGATATTAGTTTTCTGGTAAATCATTGAGGGTTACCATCAGTCAATAATGCCAGATATTAGTTTTCTGGTAAATCATTGAGGGTTACCATCAGTCAATAATGCCAGATATTAGTTTTCTGGTAAATCACTGAGGGTTATAGTCAGTCAGTAATGCCAGATATTAGACCTTCATATTTCTTATTGTTCAGAAAATGCACATTGATAAAAAAACTGTTGTTCTGTAACTCTTTAAGTGAGTTATAGTAATATTTATAAATTGTCCCAGATTTGGGGCCTTTGTTCCCTGTTAATTTTGCCTTTGTCCAGAATAGGAAGTTAAAAGTTATGGGCGAGGGCTATTATTCAATGGTGTATAATAAAATGCAACAAAAGTGATCTGGAAGGGGAAGGTCCCAGGCAGTGTATTATGGACAAGGGGGGGACTTAGTAATCCAGGAAAGTTTCAGGTGAAGAACTTTCCAAGTGCCTGCAGGCCTTAGTTTTGTTGTTAATGAGGATAGATCTCACATCAAACAGATACATCAGCAAACTCATCAGACTGAACAACTGAATGATCCCTCCAGCTCTAGACAGTGAAACTGTAGGGACAGTTGTAGTTTATCCAGTGACAGCTCTGTCTCCCTGTCTCTCAGCAAACAGTAAAAATGACAAAAATAGGGTAACCAAATGAAACAGCCACACAAGAAAATTCTGTCAAAAATCATACAGTATTAAGATTTCTTTTCAGAACTGTCCATTCTTAAATGGTGCAATTAAGCCATAGAGGTATGGTGTCAGCACACACACACACACACACACACACACACACACACACACACACACACACACACACACACACACACACACACACACACACACACACACACACACACACACACACACACACACACACACTCACATAGAGGGAATAAAGTGACAACTTATGTCCACATAGTGTAAATTCTAACATGGAGGAAAGGGCCACTAACTGACTTATTCAGCACACCACAATCAGTCAATATACATGTGCTGTTTACATTTGAATGATTATGTGTGGAAAGTTTCAAACAGTATTTTTAAATGATCAGAGAGCAAGTACAGGAACTTACAAATTTCTACACAAAGTAATCCCTAACACCATTAATTCTACTTAGCAGGTACAACACAAGTGCTTAATTTGGTTCATTTAAATTATATAAATTCTAAAACTTTGCAAGACAAATGGAAAAAGCATTTTGTCAAGGTATTTAACAATTGTTTTAACAAACAATTACAAGTGTGAATTCTTAATTTCTATGCAGCAGTACTTTATAGGTCTCCTTCATAAATTTTTTTTTCAGTGTCAACAAGATTTTGTGCAGTTGTTGGTGATCCACTATCTATATTACTATGGAATTATAAATCTTAAGTAATGTTTTAACATCTCTACAAAGCCAGGTCAATATGATGGATATCCTGATGGAAGTTCCAATTCCAGTGATAGTGTAGATGCAGTAACAACTGACAGGTTATGTTTTCATTGTTTGATCAGTTAATATGCAAGCCACTAAGTAATACATATTTCATTTTACTCTTAAATTCCTAAATAGCATGTTTATATTGCTAGAGTCAGGTATTTTCTTTTTTGGAAGGAAGGTGTTTATTAAAACTACCTACATTCTGTGTGTATGGCTGCAGGAGTCGTTCAAGGACAGTTTGTGCTCTGGCAGACAGACCTTCACCAACATATACATACATAGGAGCTTTGACTGTAGTAGCACGTCCCACATCTGCCTACCTTTCTCAACAAGAGCTCCACAGCAAATGATTTTGAATCATAAATATGTTGTGACATCTGTGGAAAGATCGAAATACTAATTCTGTAAGGACAACTGCTAAAACTAAGCGCATCATGTAAAATAAGTACTCATCCGGTTTACCTGTACAGGTGAAAAGTGGAATATTCTACAACGGAAGAATGCTTCTTTAGCCTACCAAAAGAATGGGTCAATACAACATTAGCAGCACCAAAAAGGTCTTCTCTGTGAAAACAATTTGTGCCTAAAAGCAGAACCATGGTCTGCATCTTAGCACAAGAATTAGGCTACCAACATAACATGCAGCAAATATGCATATCACAGCAGCTGCATTGAAGCCACTGCTCAAACCTGACAACAAGGGAAGGTGAATGGATTAGTCAGTAGAGGTGCTTCAAATATCTTAAGCTTTGCAATGGTTACAAATGGTCACAAAAAAGGACAAAAACATGGCAGAAAATGTTATGCATTTCAGTCAGCTGCAGAGTACAAATCCATCCATCCATCCATGCATTTTCAAAACCTGCTTTACTCAATTTAGGATCATGGGTGGCCTGAGCCTATTATACCAGATGGCTATTAAACCTCCTGAAATGTGTCGATGCACTGCTAGAAATAGGAAACACCCCCAAAAAACTGCCGAATGTGTGCCCACCATTCGCCGCTTTAAATGCAGACGTGATCCAAATAAGCAAGAGATTGTGCAACACTAGGGTTTTAGCATCAGTAGAATAAAACTGTACCATTTTGTTCAAAATACTCCTTGAAAAAGTATTAAGAAAAAAGGCCATAAAGAGGTTTCTGTATACCATATATACTGCGTAACAACTCACGTCATTTACTTTTCACCTTTTTGCCTGTTATGTTCCATTATGTTTTGTTTCAAAAATATAATTTACTATAAACAAAAAAAATAAAGGGAAAAGGGGGCCAGCACACTACTATGTATAATTCTCAGTGACCACTGCAGGTGCTTTTCTGTCAGAAGGGTCAAAGTGCATCTTTCTAACTATCAAAAGGTATGTGTCTGGCAGTGACTTGGTTAATACATCTGCCACATTTGTTATACACTAAATCCAATTTATTAAAGTTTCCAACCAACATGTGTAGTGTGAACAATGCAACTATAAAACAGTTTAGTGAACAGCAAGGATCGGGTAAAATAGAGTTATTCAGACTTCTGTCATGCAATATCACTCCTATTGCATAGCTGATAGTAGTAGGCCACGTTGCACTCCTCTGAATGCACCTTCTATTGCCTTGACATGCCAACATAAGTGATTTTTCCTGAATCTGTACCCATGACTGAAAAGCATGTCCACATACTCAAATGAATGAGTGACTTATAAGATACACATTTATTCTGAAATAATACGTTTTATTCATCTGAGTAAATACATGACAAAATTAGTGGAATGAAAATGTTTCCTGGACTCTGTAGTTATTTGTTAAGGCATATATCAGACTGTTCTACAGCAAATTAAGATGTATGCACAAACAAATGCAGTGATTCATTATATATGTTATACTAGAGTCTAGCCAACAGCAACGTCAAAATTAAAGATTTGCTAAAAAAGCTACTCTGATTATGTCACTAAATTCAAACATTTGTAACAACAAATCAATAGATGCTTGTATTTAATTATCTCAAGAAAAGGCCAGGATGATACATGTCACTGAATCTAAACTGGACATTAATGTGCTGAAACAACCTGAGTCATATTCCTCAGTGGATAATATAGTTAATGATTTCTCCGATCTCATTATGTCCTTCAGCACATTGCTTTACATGCACAGAAAGTGCATTACTTAAATGTATACAGACATAACACATTGATGATTGTTTGCTTTGTCATTTTTACATATGCACATTAAAATAATAAAACCAAACTGTAATATAAATGCAAGTACTACTGTTATACTAACAGTCCTTAATAGGCTGTCAGTACTGTCCAAAAGCTCTTTCTGGTAGCTTTCTTCTGTATTCCTTTATCTGTCTATCTATCTGACTATCTATCTGTCTTTTTAGAAATTTGTTAACCAGGCAGGTTGATGGGCTGGTGTTAGAACCCTTTTCAGCCATTAACTGGGTTGAAAAACAAGCAGAATATTCAAGTTTTAACAAGACTGTCACAGATACAGCAAGGAGACAGTTAAAGTAGTAGGAAGAAAAGTCGAGGTGTTGGCAAATATAACTGATGCCGTAATACGCGAAACAGAATGATTAAACTAAGAAGATGAGAGTAAGCAATGCAGATAATAAAACGGCAGGTTTTTGCAGTGGTAGCTGGTGACTTCAAAGCGGGGGGGGGGGGTTAGACTTCATGAAGCAAATGAATGGGTGGGACTAACTAGAATGTGGTAAGGCTCTATTACAGCCGGTCAATTACCATTACCTGTGAATAAACAATAGATGGGCTCATTTGCGTCCATCTACTGACTGCCTCGATATGTACCCACTCATTACAGCCATTGTACTGAATATATACAAATCAGATATCTGACTGCAATCAACAAGGCCAGCCTTAGGTGAAATTGAGCTCAAAGGACTCCATGGATGCCACCTGCTGCACACTACTGTCCTGCACCTCACCAATGTCTCTCCCTTGTTTTCCCTCCTCATCCCGCCCCTGTGCCATACAGACTGATTAAATCTTTCTTTTTTTTCACATTTTCCCTTACTTACCACAGACTTATGCTTTTAACACAGCCTAACTTACCCAGACTCCACTGTGATAAGTTTGGAGGAAGTGACTGAATTAATCTAGGGGATTAGGAAGCCACATAGGGGTATAGATGCTGTGAGGTACATATTACAGCATTGATTTTACAATGCTTTGTTCTAATGATGGCGTGAACAAAAAAATCACAAGCGAGGAAAAAAAATTCAGTCAAATTTTTTCTTTCAAGGAAAAATAAGTTGTGTATGAAGGTTAATGTTCAAAGCAAACAAAATAGTATTCCCCAATAAACTGAGAAGGATAATTTTTGCAAGGAGATATAAATCCTATCTGACTATACTGCTGCCTTCCTGCCCCCTAAAAAATAGTTAGCTTCTGTGTACCCTTCTGGTTTTTGACTGGGATGAAAGTAAAAACATAAATGGCCAGAAGCATATATTATACATCTGAGGGTTTGGGAGAAGAAACTAAAGCACATGGATAAACCGCACACAAGGACAGGAAGTTCATGCAAACTATACACACAAAGCATCACAGACAACATCTCAACCAGTGAATCAAATAGTGTTAAATAGCAACATTCCCCACTGCCGGTGATCAGTTGCTAATACACACATCCTGCCCAGATTGACACATACACTTACTGAGTACAATGCTAATGTCTGACTGTGATGGAAAGTGAAAAAAATTATGGCCAGCTTCTTACTTTTAAATGTACTGACTGCACACCCTTCCCTCTGATACGCGTACACAGTACTTTTTATCACAGACAATCCACATATTCATCAATTACAGATACAGATAATTGATTGACTATGCACCCAGGATATCTGATTGTGTGACAAACTGACCCAGTAAAGTATGCAACCTGGCTTCACACAAGTGCACACTATCTGCAAAATCAGAATAATGACTGTTTAACTTGAACAAATGACAACAGTGTCAATCACATTCATCCACAGGCAGCCCCCACACTCAGCAACTAAAGCTACACACACACACACACACACACACACACACACACACACACACACACACACACACACACACACACACACACACACACACACGCACATATGCAAACATCAGCTGCAGTCACTTGTATGACTGTGACTGTAGACCTATGTTTAATTGTGATCAAATGAATAAATACATAAATCGCTGCCACATTTCTTAGCTCACTATTGTTAGAAAACGGTATGTATGTATATATGTAAACGGCCCACTGCAACCAAATACCTCTCAACATCTTATCTCGAGAATCAAGGAGAAAGCGAAAAAATAATGAGTATCTGCTGAAGTCTTTGTCAAGGAGGTAGCTGTAGGAGTAAGTTTTTAAGTCGTTCATTAAGTTTTATTCTGATGATAAGGTGTTTTAAGTTTATTATGATTTTGTTTTAGCTAAGTGATTCTCATTGGCATAAACCACTTTTGAGAAACTTTTTCAGGAACAGTCTTAAGGAAATGTGTCTTTGGAGAGAGACTGATGTATCATTCTTATATCAAAAGCCATATAGAGGTATACTGACTGTTAACTATTTTGTGAGTGCAGTTCATTATGTGTTATGGAGTAATATGGAGGTAAGTGAGTACAGAAGAAGAGAGGCCTGCATGGTAACTGGGTTCCATCCTGATTTCTGTAGAATAGTACATTGAAGCTCTTGTGCTGGGGTAGGCTGATTAAGTGACAGAGGGCATCACAAGTAGTATGAAGAGAATGAGTGTTTTGGGATTAATGAGGGTAATTCAGGGAGGGAATATTCTACTCTGGGGACAAGTACAATCTCAAAGAAACATTGCAGGCAGAACTTGTTAAATGTTTGAGACAAAATAGCAGATTTTAGCTGCTGGGTGACCATAGTACAACTAGTTTCAATATGGGCCTTGAAGGAGAGGTATCTGGAACTTGCAGTCTATAACAGTGAGTGCTTGTAAGATCTCAACCTGGTCTGTGACATCAATAGGACTTGTTGGCGGGACAGATTTGTGTCCCAGAGACTCCTTCTTTTGTGGAGTAGACTCCCTCTCCACGTAAAGCAGAGTACCTCATTAAACCTTTTTTAAGCGCAACATGATAACTGGATGGGGAACAGAAAATACACCCCTGGGATTCCACTTGTATCGCTGCTGGACAGTGGCATAGGGTGCTGACTTGTTAGAACATAGGCTAAATTCTTGGCTAGGCTTCTAAGGGCCTCAGGGCCAATAGCCTAGTAACTTTCTATGATCCTATGATATTTGTAGTCCTGCAGGTGCTACTAATTGAGTCAGATGCATAAACTCATATCCTGCTGAATGGATGAGCTGGCATCAGTTGCTCATGCCTATCCTCCCCTGCCTGGTCTCTTACGTACCCGTGCCACTAGACAGACATAGTGGACACTAGGTGTACAGGGCTTTATCTGTCTGCACTATGAGGGAGACAGTTTTTAAAAGTTTGTTAGCAGGCTAGTGGAGGAAGGGCAGTGTTGTGCAGAACAAAGTCATCTGCATATTGAATAATAAAGGGACAGAATACTAAATGTCTATATCACTACATCGAACTATCAGTTCATGGAAGGGCATTTCACTAGAAATGCCATTCATTGAATTCCCCTCATGTGGGGGGCACAGCCCCCCTCCACTTCCCACTAATTATATATACCAACTCCGAGACTGCACTACAGTGGGGAAAGGGCAAACTTCCCGATCCTCACTGTACCGCAATCTCAGTATGAACAGTTTGATGAATGACTTGTTTGATGTAAGTCCACTGAAAATGTCTTTCTCTGAACGAGCTTTCACTAAACTGATAGGGACCCAAATGTTTTGCCAGAAGTAAATAAATAAATAATAAGGGCCCAAGAACTGATCATGTTGGTGGAACACCTGAGAAAAAGGTGTCTAATTCAACAGAATGCTTTGAGCAGACAAAAGTAAATCCTCTTTGTTTGAGGGGGTGTCAGAGAGCCAACAGAGAAAAATAGATTGAAATGTTTATAGCTTAGCAAGTTGTGGTTGCCACTCTTAAAAGTATGTTTAAGATTGCGAGAAATACACCAACAAAGCAACTGCATTCCATTGCTATGTAGATTTTGTCAGTGAGGGAATAACTTGCAGTAAGTGTGGTATGTCCTAACCTGAAACTGTCTTGGCAATCAGTAAGTGCATGTTTGAAGATTTGATCACAATAGATTTTTTCAAATATTTTAGTGAAGGGACATAGAATGGAGATGGACTTAAAATTCTGTGCTAAAGAGGGTTGAGGGGACTTTTGGAATGGGCACTATCAGAGCATATTTAATCTGTGGATGGACAATACTAGTTGACAGAGAAAGGGTAGACATATATTCAAGTTTTTTGGAGATGTAAGGGCTGGCTGGACAAGGAAAAGTACAATATAAGGCTTTAAGATTGGAAGTAGTCTTATTTTGTAGCTTTTCAAATAGTCTTAAAATTGCTTTATAAGTAACTACTAGAAAATAAAAGGGAGGGGCATGTGTGTTTTATGATGAATTTGTGAATGCGGAGGGGGGTGAGGGCTGCGAAGTAGAAGTTGGGGAAGTTTATGAGTCTGGTGGAGGCATGCGATGAGGCTGCGTTTTTTGCAGTAATAATATTACTGCCCATATAAGTGGCCAAAGAGCTCATACTCTGAGACATTACATACATGTGGCACATTTGATTTCTTTACAGAATGCTTTAGGATTTGTGGACATAGCTACTTGTTTCTTTCCAAAGGTGACTTTTGTTTCTTTTAGTGGCAAGTTTGCATTATTATCTGACAGCTGGATTACCTGATATTCAGGATATATGTAGGATGATTTCCACTTACTCCATGCTTTGTCTATTAGTTTTATGAAATATTTTGTTTTTCTGCAAAGAGCAAGATTAGCCTTTGATCGTGAGTCTGATGGAGGGAAGAACCTTATTCATGAACTGTGCAAATGATGAAGTAAGTACTTCTAGGGCTGTAGCATACAGGAGTTTGTTAAGGGGGAGGCTGGTTCATGGTATTAAATTCAATAAATAATTTATTTTATTTGGCTTTGGAATAAGATCAGTTAGGAGAAGAAAGCAGAATTGTGTGCAGTGGACTGAGAAGAGGTGATGGCCTGGGTTGGGTGATGATTACAGAGAAAGTTTGGAAGAAAGCAGCCAGATTGTAGTCTTTGGGGAATATTAATGATGAAGAGCTCTAATATATATTGTTTACTGGTGAAAGAATTATTTCTAGTATGGATTTTTTACTGGTGGAGGGATTACTCTTAGTACAGATTTTTTTTTGTTGGGGGATTAATAGAACCTTTATTTATGGAGGGACTACTTCTAGTATAGAGCCTTTATCTCATAACATCCGAGTGACGCTTCCAGGTGCATCTGCAGTTAACTGATACTGATGCCTCTAGACGTCAGATATTGCTTGTTCATATTTGCATCAATAATTCCAAAACCTTGCTATGTACAAGGTTTTAAAAGATTTCATCTTAAAGCTACTCAATTGCATTACTATTTTACCTCTGTCTAGTTCAGGTAAAGCGTTATTAACTGTTGTTTTTATGATATTAATTTATATAGATATAATTTTCACATTTTTCTAAATATTTCAACAATTGAGTAACACAGACAGAACTCCTTAGCCTCATATGAAAGCTCTCAGGTAGATGAATAAAATGCTGCTGACAATACATGCATAACTTGAGTAGTTGCTGAGATATTGTAATTTGTTTACAAAATATTACAAAATAGTTATTGTGTTTACTGTGACTTATAAAATTCAGTTTAATACCTAGAACCTAAAGAATACTGTCTCTATAAAAATAGTTTGTACTGTAGAGTTTTCCATTAATACTTCATGTTAAGTTGTCTATCTCGCCTTCATTCTTGCTGGATGGGTTCGGAGCCGACCTCGGCTCCGACTCGGCCACTCTAAAAGCTCGAGAGTTGGTTCCACCGGCTCGAGGCTCCCCTTATATCCCACAATGCTAGGCGAGAGTTACCCAGATCTCGTTTGCCGCTACAGCTTCGAGGTTGGTTGCTTCTACCGGTTCCTGGTGAGTGTTACTTTTTACTTGTAAAAGTTACTCTTTAAACCCCTTTTTTAGTTAAATTTCTTTCTTAGTTAGTGTAGATTACAAAACTTTATCCCCGACCCTAAATTTTTCCGTTTCTTTACTAAAGAACCTTTGGTTCTTCCTTTGGGCCCTTAGGCCTTCCCTTCCCTAGTGGAGTGTTTGTGTTTCTTGTAGTTTACTTTAATTTTAGTGTACTTTAAATTCTAGTATAACTACTAAAATTATTATTTTTTCTGACAGGGTATAACTTGTGTGTTTGAGTGTGTGTTTGTGTACACCTGTCAGTCAGGGAAATGTCTAAAGAAGCAAAGGTCTTCGATTCAAGAAGTGTGATGCGTGCTGTCAGAAAATGTCTCTGACAGACGCTCACACTTCTTGTGTCTATTGTCTGGGGCCTTTGCACCTGCAGGACTCCTGTGCTGTGTGCCATGGCTTCAGCCCCAGGGTCCTGCAGGAAAGAAAGAACAAATTAATTCTTAGAGGCTTACTGAAGCCAGAGGATTCCCTGTCAGTTTCAACAGGGAAGCCCTCTAAGGCATCGAGGTCTTCGGCTCCGCTTCTGAGCCGAGACCTCAGGTTGCTCAACCTTGCCTTTATCGGCTCCGGCTGGAGCCGATAAGTCTCAGTCCACAGTTTCTGTGGCTCCTCGGCCCGCCGGAGCCGAGGTTATTGACGATTCGTGTCGGCTCCGACCAGACCTTCGGAGCCGACAACCAGAAAGAGGTCTAGGTCACCATCTCTTGGCTCCGCTCATTCGGCTCCAGGATCTCCCTGCTGTCTGAACGGAGCCAAAGGTCTCATTCCTCTAGGTCATCGAGGCTGTCCGATCATGACCTTCAGAGGGTAGTGAGTCGACTACTTAAGTCCGAGGCACTAGCCCAGATGCTTCAGAGCCCGACTCATCAGTCGCTGCCTGCCCCGTCCATCAACTTTTTCCTCCTTCGACTCTTTGAGTTCGGAGCCGGGTCGTCGGAACCGAGACTGTGATTACCGGAGCCGAGACAATTGTCTTCGGCCCGCTGCCGGCTCCATTTCTTCTTTGGAAGAATCTCGGCGCCGGACTTCCCTCGTCGGCTCGAGGGGTGAGTGGCATCGGACCCTTGTCCGACCCCCTCTCCTCTCGGGGCTTCGGCGCTGGTGAGTTCGGCTCCGACATCGGCCTCGGAGCCATCACTGTCGGTGCCGAGGGGGTTCTTAGCTCCTCGGAGCGGGACCTCTGGCTCTGCCTGACAGGGTGCATTCGAGGTCATGCGGAGTGTGTTAGAGCCTGGCTCTACTCCACAGTCGGCTCCGTCCGCCCCTCCCTCTATGCTGCCTCAGGGTAAGTCGACTCACTCCCTCATCCCGGACCGCAGAGAGCCAGCTCCTCAGGAGTCCCCTGTGGGGATTTCATCCTCTTCCGAGGCCTCTCCTGATTTGGCAGAAGAGCCCCCTCGGAAGAGGAACTGCAAGAGGAAACACATTGACTCACCTGAGTCTATCACGTCAGACACAGATCTGGATGATTCTGAGGGTTCCCCCCGTTCCCCTTCTGAAGATGTCTCATTTGCAGACATTCTGGAGATCCTGAAACAGAGGGGAAATTGGCCTGCCCTCAACCCTTCGGAGGACGAATCTGTGTATCTTGAGGTGTTTGGCTCTCGTCCTTCCACCTCCTGGATGTCCCCCCCCTTCGACCCCCTCATGCAGGTGGTTGCTAAGAAGGCATGGACGGCTCCTGATTCAGTGGACCCCACTCCCAGGAGACCCTCTAAGTTCATCACAGCTCCATCAGACAAGCAATTTTTATCAAAAGGAGTTTCTGTGGATGCTATGGTGGTAGCTGCTGCCACAAAGAAGGAACTGACTGATCCTTCAGTGCCTGTCCATCCACCTAACAAGGAATCTAGGTCCATGGATAGGTACGGGAAGCGGATGTTCTCCTCAGCGACATTTACCATGCTCGCTGAACTACCTGTGCCATTTCACCTGCCTTCAAAGGGACTTGATCAAGGAAGCGAGTGAAATGTTAAAGGATCCTACAGCTGCGGGTTTCAAGAAAAATGAACACGCAGCTGGCTACCCTTAATTCCATATCCAACTCCTCCATGCGCCTCCTCTCTTATGCGGCCGATGGAGTGAGCAGAGCTGCAGGGACAGGTGTAGCCTTACGTAGGCACGCCTGGATGCGGCTATGCAATTTTGCGGACCCTTTCAAGACGTCTTTCACGAACTCCCCTTTGATGGATCATCTCTTTGGTCCTCAAGTGAAAGACACCCTGACTAGGTGCGAGACTGATGGCAAGACCCTTTCTGCCGCCGGAGTGCGTTGACTCCTTCTAGGCCTTACCCCAAAGGCCAGAAGGGTGGGAAGATGTGGTTCCGTAAACAATCTCAAGGGACTTCCTGACGCACAGAGTCATTTTCCTGCCAAAGGCAGAGGTGGGAATAACAATGGTAGACGTCGCCCTAGGGGCAGGGGGGGTCTGCAGAACCAGGGCAATCGGGAAGCCTTTCCTGACAAGCCCTTTCAGCATCCCTGAGGTGTTGCCCGACTGCCCATCTTCGGAGGCAGTCGGGGAAGATTGTCACTGTACCCAGAAGCCTGGCTATCCCTGACTCAAGACAAATGGGTACAGTCCATCATTTCAAGGCTATTCTATCCCCTTTCTTCGTTTTCCAAATCAATCAAAAAAATCCCTTCCAGATGTTCCACCCGCTCAAAGGGATATAGGAGCTTTGGAAATTTCAAAGCTGCTTGCAAAAAGAGCAATTCAGTCAGTGCCAGCAGACCAACAAGGATCCAGAATCTACTCAAGGTTCTTTTTAGTTCCAAAGAAAACAGGGGACTGGAGACCGATTTTGGATCTCAGTGTCTTGAACAAATCAGTCAAGAAAACAAGATTTCGGATGGTCACGCTGCAATCCATTCTTCCCCTTTTGGGCAAAGGAAACTGGATGTGCTCTATAGACCTTCGGGATGCGTACTATCACATAAAAATGAACAGACGCTCCAGAAGATTCCTCCGCTTCAGGCTGGGAACCAGTCATTTTCAGTTCAGGGCCCTGCCCTTTGGTCTCACCACTGCCCCGGTGTTTACCAAATGCATGGCAGTGGTAGCTTCTCACCTGAGACGACAAGGATTCCAGGTGTTTCCATATTTGGACGACTGGCTTCTCACAGCTCCCACCAAGCATCTCCTTCTGATGGCCAGAGATTGTACTTTTCGCGTTTGTCAAAACTGGGTATTTCAATAAACTGCGAAAAGTCTGTTTTGTCGCCTTGTCGCACTATTACCTACATAGGCGCAAATTTAGATACTATAAACATGTCTGCAAGGCTAACGAACCAAAGGATATCAGACATTCACAAATTGGTGTCACTTCTTCTCAACAACAACAGAGTCAAAGCCAGGTTAGTTCTAAAGGTGTTGGGAATCATGGCAGCGCCATACCTCTCCTTCCATTGGCCAGATACCACATGCGGATCCTTCAGTGGATGCTTTTACTCAATGGTCATACCAGGAACTTCCAATGTCTCACACCATTATGATCACGCAAGCGTGCAAAAGCATCTCATGTGGTGGATGTCTTCCCCAGCTCCTGTCGGGAAGACCATTTGTTCCACCTCCTCCAGTTGCTACTCTGACAACGGATGCCTCCCTGATCGGGTGGGGGGCATTATCAGGGCAGGACAGTCCAGGGCACATGGCAACCAAACGAATGCCACTTGCACATAAATGTTCTGGAGATGAGAGCAGTGCTTTTAGCGTTGCAAGCCCTTCAAGACTCTCTTCCCTTGGGAACGATTGCAATCCAGACAGACAATATGTCTGTAGTGTGGTACATCAACAAACAAGGCGGAACCAGATCATACCCCTGTGTCGAGAAGCACTCAGACTGTGGCAATGGGCGATTTCTTCTCAGCGTTTTCTGATAGCAACGCACATCCCGGAAGTCCAATCACATTGCGGACAAGTTGAGCAGAGCTATACTCATGCCTCACGAGTGGTCTCTGAAAGACTCTGTAGTGAGAGAAATCTTTCTCAAGTGGGGTCAGCCTTGCTGCGATCTTTTGCTACTCCCCAAAACAGCAAGTGCAGAGAATATTTCACTCTATTCCCTTTACCAGGCCAACCCAGCAGGGACGCTCTAGTCCAAGTTTGGCCCGGGACTTCTGTATGCATTTCCTCCTTTCCCACTGATCTCTCAAGTAATACAGAAAGCTATCGCTCAGAAGGCCTCATTGATCCTCATTGCTCCTTACTGGCCTCGACAAGTGTGGTTCCCCTTTCTACATCAATTTCTTTTGAGCGACCGTGGAATCTGGACCTAGTTCCAGATCTTTTGATCCACCAGTCGGGTCAGTTTCATCGCTCCCTCCCCTCTCTGAACCTCACTGCTTGGTTCCTCCAATTCCAACCGTAGCCAGGCTTCCTCAATTATCTCACTCTGTTAGAGATATATTGATAGCTTCCCATAAATCTTCCACTCGAAAGATTTATTTGAGTAAGTGGAAACGCTTCACATATTGGGCACAAGGAAAGGACATAGATCCTTTCACCGCTTCCATCCAACTAGTCCTTGATTTTTAGCTGAACTCTTCCATGCAGGTTCATCTCCATCTACTCTTAAGGTTCAATTGGCAGCTATTTCTAACTTTCATGTGGGTATTTCTGAATCTGCCTTAATGTCCCACAAACTTTGCAAAGCCTTTTTGAAAGGAGTTTTTCTTCTCAGACCTCCTATAAGAAATCCTCCTTCTCCTTGGGACCTAAATTTAGTTCTTGCTTCTTTGATTCTTTCCCCTTTCGAACCTGCAGCTTCATGTTCCTTGAAATTGTTATCATGGAAAACTCTCTTTCTGGTGGCTATTACATCAGCCAGAAGAGTTTCAGAACTCCAAGCACTCAGTTGTCGTCCTCCTTACCTTTTGTTCCATAAGGACAGAGTGTCCTTGCGAACTAATCCGTCTTTTTTGCCTAAGGTGGTTTCAACATCAAATCTAAACCAAAGCATTGACCTACCTGTTTTTTTTCCAGAGTATTCCAATAGGTCTGAACAAAAGTTACACTGCCTGGATGTTCATCGTCAATTAAGGTACTACTTGGATAGAACAAAACAATTCAGAAAATCTGATCAGCTGTTTGTCTCCTATGCGGAAAGCAGAAAGGGACTTTCAGTTTCAAAGGTATCATTATCCAGATGGCTAACATCTTTGATTTCCCTGGTATATGAAATTAGACAACAAAATTGCCTAATAAACCTAAAGCCCATTCCACCAGAGCTTTGGCTACTTCTTTAGCCTTCCAAGACAGACTGCCTATTGACACCATTTGTGCAGCGGCTACTTGGGCTACTCCTCACACTTTTATTTCTCATTATAAGTTGGATTTAGCTTCTAGGCATAGAGCTAACTTTGGTTCCACTGTTCTCAGGAGTCTGTTCCGTTAGGCCACCCGGGACAAGGTGCTAGGGACGCGGTCCCATCCAGCAAGAATGAAGGCGAGATAGACAACTTAACATATAGAAGTTATGTTCTTACCATAACGTTCCATGTTAGTTGTCTTCTTCTCGCCTTCTTCTTGCGTCCCACCCTCCTTCCCCCTGGCCTGGACAGACCTAGAGGAGTTGTGATCGTGACCTCTCTTTCTACCACCTCTTTCTTAGTCATATGCTATTTTTGCATATTTCTTGGTTCAGGATGTAGGTCACCCTTCTTTCCTCCTGTTGTTAGAGGTGGACTCTGTTTTACAGTTATACTGTTACTGTTATAAGCTGGGGTTAGCTTACAAACGAGATCTGAGGTAACTCGCCTAGCATTGTGGGATATAAGGGGAGCCTCGAGCCGGTGGAACCAACTCTCGAGCTTTTAGAGTGGCCGAGTCGGAGCCGAGGTCGGCTCCGAACCCATCCAGCAAGAAGAAGGCGAGAAGAAGACAACTAACATGGAACGTTATGGTAAGAACATAACTTCTATTTTCATAATCTCTATGGTTCCAGAGATATGAACATTTGTTTGAAATGTGAGAACATAATTTGATTCTATCAAAAGGCTTAGGCTCCACCCATTGGAAGTTACAGTGCAAACTTCCGGAGCTCCATTGGAGTAAATGAGTTATTTATAGAGGGTTTACTCCTAGTACAGAGTCCCACAGGTGAAGCTAGGTTGGGGCAGAGGGGATAGCCATCCTGTGCGCAAGATCTCTGGGGCTCTGACCTTCAGTTCCAGCATTCACTTTCTGAATGGTGAAACTGCTTTTGCCAAACAGCGTTAGTGCTCAATGTATAGTGTAGTGTATTATCGCCATTCAGAAACGAATGCCGATACTCCATTTACAGTTAGGGTTGAAGTTTTCAGTGCTCCTTGTTAGCTGTGGTAGGCCAGTTGCTACATTTGCTGTAAATGGGTTCCTCATTCTTATTTCATGTATCATCCAATGGATGGTTGTGCCACTGTACATTAATTTTCATGTTTATTCAGGTCACCCCATAGCTATATCTGCATATTTAGCTTCCATATTTCAGGTCTGCCTACAGCAGCTGTCAAAATATCTCCTAGCTAAAATGTCTACTGATTACGTATACTATGAACCCTTAGAAAAACTGCCTTTAATATGTTGAGACTGTGCCTCAGGAGTATTTTTGGTAAAGGTAGGTTGACAGATAGCTATAGGTAATTGAATAATGTTGTTATTGTAAATGGATTCTGATGCAAAGATGTGAAAATCTAACTTAACCCCATGAAATCAGGCATTCTTTATGTTACAGTAAAGATGGATAGTAGGCCAAATGCAATTAATCCTGCAGTTTGTTTTATGGTCAACATAGTCTATTCAATGTCGCGGGCTTTCATAATAGGAAAATACTAGCTATATTTCTGTTTTTCACATATTGCATACCTCCTTGATGGAAAAACGGAAACTGAAGAAGGTATTTGCTTGCTTTAACCCTTTAGTATTTTTGGCATTCAGTATAGTTGATATTTAGTATTAAGTATACAGTGGACACATAAAGACACAGTTATACAGGCTGTGTCCTGCAACATTGTTGGATTTTTTGTCATAATTACAGTTGGAACACCCTCAAAGGTTCCGTACCAGGAGAATCCAGGGTATGAATACGCTGTCCTACACAGATCTCCTTAAGGTCTTATCTTTGTACCCAGTCTCCTACAGTTTTCTGAGAGGTGATCTATCCCTACATATAAGGCATCTTCAGATCCAGCTCTGATGGATGATCTGCACATCTACAAGACAAACAGCACCAGAAACACTGAACTGAAGGATCTGACATGAATAGAACCTGCCAGAGGGACTGATATTTGTCTCATAGGATCCCCTCTCTATGGAATAAGTTCCCATCTACGTAACGCAGAGGTCATCCATCACCCTATTGAAAAGCAAGCTTGATCACTGAATGACAAATCACATATTCATCCCTAGTCTGACCCCCATGTCTCTGATGGACACAGGTTGACAGTAAGTAAATTAATCCTCAACTAAAATATCCCTCACCATATGACTTTTATCTACCTCTTTACTAACTTAGCCCACCATATAGGAATCCAAGGAACTCTGAGACAAAAATGGATTGGTTTGTACTGCTAGGCTTGTAAAGACATTGGTGGTCATTAGCATAGTATAAAACAATGAACCTATGAGCCTATACCTCCTTTTTACTCAAATTGAAACTAAAAGGTAGCATTTATACTGGAATGTCTACAATTTCATCAGTTAATAAATTAATATTTTTTTTATGGAAGACTAGTACATTTTAAGACTCGTGACTACAGAAATTAAGTACAGATATATGTCATAAAGCATAAAACGGTGGTCTGGGCAACAGAATATTTATTTTGTCTGTTTATTTATTTGGATTTTTTTCCCAGAAAAGTCTGACTGAACCATGCAAGACCCCTTTTCACTGGAGACCTGGGCAGAAAACTCCAAAACAATTTATAACCAAAGAGTAGTAGATATGCCAAGAACATTTTAAAGTACACAGTAATTGGCATTCTAAAAGCAATTTACATCAAACAGCAACGCAAATGCTGTTGGTGTACAAAATGCAGCACTTTGGTATGTAAGAAAATACCCACTAAAAACAATTCAGCTATACAGAGGTGGTAACTGATCCATTAGTATTAGCACAATATATGAACTGAGGAGGGCAGTCACAATATATATATATATATATATATATATATATACATACACAGCAAGTGTTCTAGGCTTTGCTTGCAGAAAGCCTATAGAGTTGCATGGAAATACAGATTTTATTTATTTATTTATTTTATTTTATTTATTTTACACTTGTTAACCGGGAAATTCCAACTGGACCAGGTCCATTTACAGCAGAGGCCTGGGGAGAAAAGCTCCGAAACATTGTTACAAAAAAAAAAAAAAAAAAAGAAGCAAATTTATACAGTGTTATACAAAGGTCATTTAAATAATACAACATGGAGTTAGACATTTTGCCAAACAAACACTGAAATATATAAAATAAATTCAGGAATTCCATTTAATGTGCAGGTGTATAATGATTGTGACAAAAAGAGGAGCGATCACCCACTATGAGAAGTAGCAACTAATAGCCAGAGTTATTGGCTGGGTTTAATACTGTAGAGGGTCAAAGTGAGGAGCTTGGAAGTTGGAAAAAGAAGGGGGTAGATGGGAGAGTAAAGGTTAAGTGATACATGAACATAAGCAGGTGTTTAGTAGATGTAATTTGGGAGTTTTTGAATTGTGGGGTGGTAGAGGCAGTGGTCAGAGAATGGGGGAGGGAATTACAGTTTTTAGCAATGGTGTGGGAAAACAGCGCTTTGCCTGCAGTATTGTTTGCCCTGGAGATGCAGAGTAGAGATTTGTGACTAGATCGGACATGCTGATTTGCAGTGTAATGGGCAAGAAGATTGGATATAGATAAGTTTTTTTCAGGGTACTTAAGGATGTTATATGCAGTAACTAGCTGGTGGTAGTTAAGTAGTTGTGGTGAATCTAGCCATTTTAGTTCTTTTAGTGCAACACAGTGATGGGTTCTGTAACTGAAGTTTGTAGCAAACTTGGCTATCTTATTGTAACAGGATTCTAGCTTGTTTAGGTCAGTTTTTCTAATATGGGTGAAAATAGGTGCTGCGTACAGTAGTGTGGAGTGAAGGTGACTCTTGCTTGGTGTGAGAGAAAGTTTTTGTGCCTATATAGTGTGCCCATTTTTTTGTGAACCAATTTGATGGTTTGTGAGATGTGGATATCAAAGTGAAGATTGTTGTCAATTTCAATACCAAGAAATTTGGTGTGGTCAGAAGGGTAGATGGTAGTGCCATTTTTAGAGGTGATGGAAAAGGAGTGGAGAGCTTTTGATTTGTTAATGGAAAATAATAGTAGTTTTGTCTTATTGGGGTTTAGGATTAGTTGGATACCTGAGATTCATTTTTCTACAGAGTTAAAGGTTTACTGGGTAAGTTGCTGTAGAATGGTGAGAGATGAGGCAGTGCAGATCAGGGTTGAATCATCTATGTATTGAATAAGTGTGCCATGCAGGGTAGAGCTATTCAGGTTGTTTGTGAAAATAGAAAAGAGAAGTGGGCCCAGTATAGAGCCTTGTGGGACTCCTATGGTAGTTGGAAGTTGGGGGGATAGTGCTCCTTGCCATTGGACAGATTGTTGCCTGTCAGATAGGTAGCTTCTGAACCATGATATGGTAGATGGGGTGAAAGATAGTGATGCTAGAGAATCTAGCAGAATGGAGTGAGACTATTTCAAATGCCTTTGAGAGGTCCAAGAAAATGGCTAATGTATATTTGTTGTCGTTCTTGTGAAGTTAACTAGATTAGTAAATGAAAGAAGAGCAGTGGTTGTGCTGTGATGAGGGCGGAAGCCACGTTGTGTGGTAGAGAGGAGCTGATGTGTGTTCAGGAATTTCATGACTTGCAAATGGATGCATTTCTAGAATTTTAGATAGGGGGCATAAGATGGCAATGGGTCGGTAGTTTGAGAAGTCATAGTAGTTACCCCCTTTATGAAGAGGAATAATATAAGATATTTTCCAGAGTTTGGGAATATAGGATTCCTGTATGGAGTGGTTGATTAGGATGGAGATGGGGTAAGATAGAGAGTCAGAGGCCATTTTTATGAAGGTAGCAGGTAAGTTATCGGCTGCAAGGGTGGTGTGTTTAAGATTTAGAAGAAGTTTCTTAATTGTAGAGGTGGGGACGGGTGATAGAGTAAAGGAGGGTGTCTTTTCTGGTTGATTGGTTTGGGTATGTGGACTATGATTGGTTAGCTGGTTGGATAAAGCCAGGATGGATTTTGTGAGGTGGGGGTTAAATTGAGTGGCTATGTCTAAATTACAGTCTTAGAGTTTGGAGCTGTAGTAGTGGTTTTGCCTGGTTTTAGTAAGGAGTTAATAGAATGCCAGAATTTTTTTTTTGTGTATTTTTTGAGTATTTGTTTTGGGCACTGAGGAAGTAGTTTTGCTTATGAAGGAGACTGTTGTAGAAAGGACTTGCCATGTGTGATAGAACAGTGCCATAGCTGCATTCTGAAAAAGTGAGGGTGCAGGCAATGTTTAGAAGTAGTAGAGTTCTCAATTTGAGAGTTTGGTCACATTATGGGAGTAGAATGCATCTCCACATGAGTTATGAAGATAGCTCCCTATTGGGAGAGTACCAGTTGAGAAGAGGTACTAAGTCTGGACATTTTGAATGCTGGCAAAGACTAAAGAAGGCAATGATTATTTGGGCATATTTAGGTAAATGGGAAATTCCATCCAATTATATTTTTGGTCTGCAGTGCAATGGCATGCCCTATTAGCAAGGCCAGAACAGATTGTGTTGCTTTGTAATAGCATTAACAGCATAACTCCAGTCTATGAAGCTGAGTGGAATATAGCTTGGTGAGCATTCCACTTCATAAAGAAGACTAGGAAGCAGGTAGGCAGTGGGAAATGATTTTCTAGCATGTTCATTCAGATATTTGTATTTCTAGACAGCCCTTAGTTCTTTTTAACACCTTTATTGAATTATCACTTATGTCAGAGGCAAATATATATTTATATAAAAAATCATGTTAAAATGTTTACATTTATACAATATCATCAATCCAATATGACCTAAATTGATCAGTTCCTGCCTTCCCTTAAACCACACTCCTCTTCCAAAACATTATTCTGAATGTATTGCTCCAACAATTTAAATTTTTTTCTACGTAATTGCTTCTATTGTTTTCTAAAGATCCCACTTCCAGTTATTTTATCTCTGTTACAGATTCACTACTTCAAATACAGTTGGTTCACACTTTGATTTCCATTTTCTAGCAATTGCTTTTTTGACAGCCACAAGAATTAAACTTAACAAGACCTTACTATGTCTAGGTAATTCAAATCCTAGATCCCAACTAAAAAAAAAAAAAATAATAATTTTCTTAGTTATACCTATTTGTTCACCTAGTTTTTCTGAAAGAGTATTCTGTAGGGAATTGTTAAAGTCTGCCAACTCATTACACTCCCAAATTAAATGTCCGTTCCTCATCACAAAACCACCATCTGCCAGCTACCCGAAGAAAAGTTTTTTGTAGTCTACTTGGTGTATAAAAATAACTATGCAAACATTTTCCAAGCAAAAATCCTGAATCTTCTAGAGTTTGTTGCATATGTGAGAGCCATACAGATGTCCTCCCATTGTTTCCTTGCAAATTGCTTTGCTTGCCTCTCTTCCCAATCTTTTCTAACCTCCTCTGATTGATTTCTGTAGTTATTGTACAATATTTTATATGCCCTATTAATTATCCCTTTTTAATAGCAACTTCTGTTCTAGATTCAGCTAAAAACTCTACCAGAGCAGGTCTTTCACATATGATTCCCCTATCATTTTCTCTTTGTCTAAACTCTGATATCAATCCCTGATAGAGAAAGCGGTCTTTAGCCTACAGTCCAAATTTCTTCTTGGTCTTTTCATACTCTGTGACCTTTCTCTCTCTAGCTATTTGCTTCCAATACCTTGATTCCTTTGCCAGTTTTTCTTCAGTAAATTCCAACCCCCCTCTTGCCTCTTCTCTGTAGCTCTAATTGCAGACACTCCTATCATCAGAATCTTCTTTCTCCATTCTTGTTTTGGCTTAGTTCTTAGAATACTTTCTACTGCTTTAAAAATACAATATTCTGTATGGCTGTTGTTATTCTCTTTAAGGATCTGCATTGAGTATCCCAGTCTCTCCTTATGTCTTGAATTCTCCCTGCTTTCTCATCAGCCCTTTCTACTTTGAATTATAGCTTTCTGCTTGTGTTATGCATATGAGCCTTAACTGTGTAGCTAAAATATCCCTTCAGATCAGGTAATCCTAAACCACCTCGTTCTATTTGAAGGGTCATCTTATCCCACTTGACCCTTGCCCTCTTCACCTCCCAGATAAAATCCTTCAACTCTTTATTAATAACTGTTTTGCAATTCTACAGTGCATGTTGTTTAGTTATCTTTATTAATAACTGCCTACAACCTCTCCTCAAGTTGATAATAATATGCCTGACCTGTCTATAAAACTAAAGGGACTAAAACTAGTTTCATTGCTTATATCTTGCTATCCATATCAATAATCAGGAGCTGTCAGTTTCTCAGTTTTTGTGTTATCTTATGTTTAGTCTCTTCCTACATATACTTAGCTTCCACAACAGAATCCCTTTTAATCCATATTCTTAAGTACTTAATTTTATCATGTCCTAATAAATATAGGTACTGCTGAAACAATTCATGTGTGGGACGTAGTTTACAGCTATAGCCTTTGTTTTGACAGCATTGATTTTATATCCCAAAGAGACTTGAAACTGTCTTGGAATGTTCCACAGCACTAAGATACCCTTTTCTGGTTTCATCAGGTACAAAATAATATTATCTGCAAATAAAACCAACTTTTTTTGATTAGCATATCAATTATATTCTTATTTCTTTGCTAATGTCTCTAAATATAGCACAAATAATGAAGGGGAAGAGGGCACCCCTGCCTGGTTCCTCTATTCAGACACAACTTATAAGAGAAGAACCCTCACATTTTAAGTTTTGCTTCTTATCTCTCATATACCCTCCAAATTAACCCTAATTAACCTTATTATTGTATCAGAAAATGCAAATGCTTCCATTGCCCTACTCATAAAACCCAAGCTTACTCTGTCAGATATGTTCTCTGCATCAAGACCCACAAAACAGCAGCATTTTCTTACATTCTACTTCCTTCTGGATCATCATTGTTCTATTAATATTGTCAAATGTTTACCTCTCCTCCTCAAAACCACATTGATCCATATCTAGCAATTCTGGCAAACCCTTATTATAGACAGAAACACTTTATAATCAAGATTTAAAATTTAAATTGGCTGATATAAAGCTGGATCTGATAAGTCTTTAGCATCTTTATGTATTATAGCCACTACAGTTTTCTTCTAGGATGTTGGCACTTCCCCTCTTTTTAAAGTACTGTTAAACAAAGCCTTCCAGATCTTTACCGCTTTCTTCCCTCCTAGCTTCTAAACCTCTACAGGAATACAATCTATTCCTGGGGATTTTTCCGCAGATTGACTATACATCACAGTTTTTATTTCATCTCCTTATATCTTATCTGTTAATATTTGAGCCTCATCTGCCTGGGTCTATATTAGAACATCAAAGTTTCAAAACTTCAAATGTTCTAATATCGAACCCTATTCAGCGAAAGGTGAAAATATCGAAGCAACAGAAAACCAATTTTTTTTCCTAGGGAAAGAATTCGGTTGTCCGTTTCTGTTGCTTTGGTATTTTCAGTGCTGTCGTGGAAAGTTACAGGTCGGGTTCAGGTAAGTGTGCGATTGAGTGTGGGTTAGGGTAGTTAGGGTTAGGGTGCGGGTTAGGTATGTATGCAATTGTGTGGACGTGAGGGTTAGAGCGGGTTATGTGAGTTAGGGTTAGGGTGCGGGTTAGGAATGTGTGCAGTTGTGTGGACGTGAAGGTTAGGGATGGTTAGGTGAGTTAGGGTTAGGGCACGGGTGAGGTGAGTGTGCGATAGATGGACCTTAGGGTTAGAGTTTGGGTTAAGGTAAGTGGATAGTTAGTGGTGTGTGTATAGTTTAGTGTAGGGTTACGTGTAAGATTTTAGGTGTATGTGTGTGGATTGCTGTTTGTTTGGTGTGCTTGTGTTGTGTGTATGTGTTTTGGAACAGCAAATTTTTTCCCTAGGAAAAAATTTGCTGTTCTGTATGTTCGATGTTTTCAGCTTTTGCTGAATAGGGTTCAATATTAGAACATTCGAAGTTTTGAAACTTCAATGTTCTAATATAGACCCATCTACCTCTAACCTTGACATAGCTAAGTTTTCCATAAATATTTCCATTTGTGCTTTTTCTTGATTTCCACATTCCTCTGCTTTATACAGATTTTTATAACATTTCCAAAATATCTCTAATACTTCTAGAGGATCACTGATTATTTTTCTTGTCATAGGCTCTCTAAGTTTAGCAACAACCCTTTCTACTTTCTGTTTCCTAAGTTATTGTGCTAAAAGGTTTTGTGCTGTGGAGTTGTTATCAAAAATAATTGCTTAACACAATCTTTATAAACTCATGCATATTATCCAGGTACTCCCTTATTTTCTCTTTAATACTTGGCATTTGCACATCTTCTTGTTCTGTGAGGTCCATCTTATTCTGCAATACTTTAACCTTTGTCTGCTCCTCTAAATAATTCTTGTTACTTTTTAACCAGATCTCTTTTTCTTTTATTTCTATGCTATTTTTAAACTCACATTTCATTTTATGCTACTTACTAGCTATAACCTCTGAAGAAATTTCTATCTTCCATAATAAATCTTCAATAATTTCTACTACCTATCTGTAAATTCCTCTTTTTTAGCAGATAGGTGAGGAAGTGCCAGTGTCTCATTTGTACCTCATTACCCTTCACTTTTACCGTAGTTGTTATTGCTACATGATCTGAAATAGTTATTGGATGCATGCCAAAGCTTTCAATTAAATGCACATGTTCCTGTGAAATACAGTTTCTGTCTCATCTGGCCCAGTTATTGCACCTTGGACAACAAAATGTAAATTCTCTCTGAGCTCCTACTACTGCATTCATGTCTTCCGTACCAAATATTTTCATAAATTTCTTCAGAAATCTATCTTCTTTTGTTATATTTTCCCTTCTAAGTCCTCTGGATGCATCCTCACAGTTGCAAATCAAGTTCCAATCCCCACCTGTAAGTAATACTACTACTGAAAGCTGATTATTTTTCCAAAAATTTTCATAAGCTCCATAATAGCAGTTTTACGTGGAATATAAATACATGATAATGTAATCCTTCTCCCTTCCCAGTAGCTCTGTACTGCCAGAAATCTACCATTATTATCTGCTTTCCCTCTTCTATCACAGTTGGAGCTCCTCTAGCAATTAGGATAAGTAGGATAAGTACTCCCCTTTTCATTTGTTCCTGATACTCTGCTGAATATCTCCCCTGAAATCCTGTCTTTATCAAATTTGCATGCTCATTTATTTCTAAGTGTATTTTCTATAGGACTGCTGTTTGGTCTCTGCATTTCTTAATATAATTTAATACTCTTTCCTTTTTGTTTATACTGAGAGGCCACTCACGTTCCAAAATAATATGTTTAGTGTAGCCATTATGATAAGAAGCTATTATTCTCCTCTATTATATGTGACAGCTTTTTAAAATATATTTCCAGCTTTTGTGTTTCGTGCATTCACTAATATTTGGCAGGTTGATTTTTTTTTATACAGTTGTTTTTGTCATTTCTATTTGAAACTGTGAAAAATTTGCAAGACTTTTTTTAATGAAAACCCTCAAAAAAAACCCCCATAACCTATTAACTTAAAGATTCTCTATGATCCTTAACATCGGAAGAATGAGAAGCAGAATCTCCATCTGTTTGATAGCTCACCCCTTGTTTGACAAACTTTTGTATTTCCCCCCTTAGGTAGTTATACATCAAATAATGGCTTTGATCCTCCAGGAAAAAAATATTCTGAGGACAGCTGGATACAGTAGTAGCTTGAATCTCACACCTGCCTCTCAGCATTCCCTGACTACTTGGATAAATGTGCTTCTCTTCTGCCTGGTATACAGTAAATTATCATTTTTCCCCAAACACTCAACTTTTTCCAATTTTTAATACTATTCCCTTCTGCAATAGTTTTGTCAGGATCAACTCTTTCTGCTGGCATGATTACATCTTTATTAATACAGGTCTTGGCCGCTTTCTTGTGGCCATTTTTAGAGCATACACACAATGTGCCCTTTCAATTAACAACTCCTGTTATGGAATACCTGTTCAGTTACTTATTTGTGTGTCCATAAAAATGAATGTAGTCTTTTCCTTCCAGTTTCTCTGGCAGAAAATATTGGGTTTTCTCTGTGTGCTCTGTCTTATGACTCTATCATTTTTTGAAACAATTCTTCTTGGAACGTTTCTTACTTAGCCAGCCTTTTTCTTCATTTTGACTTCTGATTTTTGCAGTTGTATCAATTTATCTGAATAGCTGTTTAAAGCTTCTTCCATTTTTTACAAGCTTTTTTTTTGAGTTGATATACTCCTTCAAAGTTTAATTTATTTGTATTAGGTCTGAGCACATTTGACTTATTTTTTCCTCTAAATTACTGAAAGCCATCTCTTGTACCAAAGCTGGAGCTTGAACTGCTTTTTGCTGAGCAGCTGCAGGATTCTTCTTAGACAATGTTTTCTCTAAACCTTTTCTGGTTGGTTTTCTTTCAGATACTCTAAATTTCTTCTTTGCTGGCATCAAGGCAGTGTACTTACTAGACAGTAAATTAATTTTACTCCAGCTGACAATATCACAGGCTGTTGGTTCTCTGTTTTTGTTTTCACACTGGGAGAGCTGAAGTTAAGCCGTTGATCAGTGTATAGCCATCGTGGAAGTCAAGGGATTCTAGTTCTTGATGTGTTTTTAATGGTTTAACTGATATGTAGGTCAAAACAAAGATTATTGTCAATGGTGAAAAAGTAACTTGGCATCTTAGACTGTGTAGTGTTATACTCTTTAAGGATAGTACAGCAAAAATAGATTGGTCATGAGATGATATTTTGGGCAGGAACAGCACAACCTTAGCCTTCTAGCATTGAATATTAAGTTAGTTTGTTGCAACCAATGCTTAACAGAAGAATATGTAGGTTGAGTGACTTATTGAAGCTTATTGAAGGAAGGTGCTGAGCAAATGATATTAGAATCATGAATATATTGAACAATAAAGATTCAAGTTTACACTCCTGAGAATGTATTTATTTATTTATTGTTTTTCTTTATGAGTAAAGCCCAACTGGACTCAGGACTCATTTTCAGCAGAGGCCCGAGAGGAAAAGCTCCAGTACAATACAATACAATTGAACATTGAAAATGACATGGAACATAGATACTCTATACTTAAGCATGGGAAGTGGAAGTTTTATACAGAATAAACATGGACAGTAAGAAATCTGTAGTGGAATTATATACAAAAAGGCAGAAGCACCTCAGTTCAAAGGGGAAAGGTTGAGCATGCAGTTTGCCATTTGACATGTTGGCTTCTGTTACCAATATAGCTTTTGAATCATAGAGTAGTCTCATCAGACAGAAGGAAGTCTTTGAGGATTTGTAGCAGTAGGTGGTAGAGACCATGTAAAACACTTTAGAAAGGTCAAGAAAGGTTGCTGAGACTAGTTGGTTACTGTCACAGTGTGAGTTAATCATGTTAATACAGTTGTTGTACTATGGTTTGGTTGGAAACTAAGCTACATATTGGCCAGTTGACTATTTTTAAGGCGGTACTTGAATACCTGATACATTGCTACAGTACTTTTTATACCAGAGGTAGAATAGTTATAGGTCTGTAATAAATTAATTCAATTGAGGTGTCTCCCTTGTGTAGGGGTATGATAAAAGTCTGTTTCTATACTCTAGGGTTCTAGGAGCCTTTTTTAATTTTCCAAGTCTTTTGGATTTCTAATAGCATGATGGAAATGGACCCCATTCCTAAGTCAAAGTATGTTTAAAGTTCATGAAATTAGTATTGTTTCAATCTTTGATGTCAGCCGGTAGTGCCCTTCATAGCACCTGCAATGTTCCCAGTAATGACTCCTTCTGCAGTTCGCATGGAGTTACATGTATTGGTAACATATCTAAATACGATTGCAAATTCTTTTTTATAAGACCTGTTGCTCCTACTACTATTGGAACTGTCTGGGTATCTTTCTTCCACATTGCTCTTATTTCTGCCTGCAGATCCTGATATTTTATGACTTTGTATCTCTCTGTATGAAAGACACTGTAGTCACTGGGTGTGGCAATTTCAATGATCAATGCTACTCTTGTCTTCTTTTCTTGAACCACTATATCCAGTTTTCTAGCATCTGTCTTTTGAACTGTTGGTAATGGATGGTCCAACATGATATAAACTTCATCATTTTCTATGATGCTTTGTGGCTCATGTTTCCAGTGTATTTTGGCCATTTTAATGCCATAATGTTTGCACAATCTCAAGTGCAACAGTCTTGTCACATTATTATGCCTTTCAGTATACAGTCCTTCTGCCACTAGTATGTCGCAACCAGCAACGAGGTTGCAACTGTTTCCAATTTGGTTTTACAAAACCAACCTCTGTTTCTCCCACATGCTCAATGGACTTTATAAATCAACATGTACACAGCCCACTATCTTGGGCCACCAATATTAACCTTTCATCTCTTGGTTTGAATTTGCCTCTCCTTAATCATTCCTCTGTTCATTCCTGATCAACATGAGGTTCTTCCAGAAATTTTCTATACTTGCAACTATATTTATGCTTTTTCCATATTTCTTGCCTTCTCATCTGATCTTTCACCTTATATTCTTTCTTTTGTTTTTTGGCACATTCAGTTGCTGCCTGATTTTTATCTACTTCTGGTTTGATTTCCATTCCTGCTTGATGATGATAAGCTTCTGCTAGATTAAGCAGAGAAGTCATCTTAGATTTATTCTCCTCATGTTTCAAAACTTTCACTACATTTGGGTATTGTGAGGTCAGCAAATATGTGTAGAGTCCCACAATTGCAGATCTGTACATATAATCAATTTCAAGGAGGCCCATCCCTCTTTCAGAACAGGGAATATATAATCTTGGTATGCACTGATTTTTATAAATCATTTGGTGAGCATGAATCATCCTTCTTGTTTTCCTGTCTAATCTATCCAACATGTTTTGGGGCCAATTAATCACTCCAAAACTGTAATTTAGGACAGGAAGAGCAAATTGGTTTATAGCTTGGATTTTGGTCCTAGATGTCAGTGCTCTTTTCATGATTAATTTAAGTCTTCTGAAGTATTCCTTACTAAGTTTTATTCACATTTTTCCTGTTTTATTGTTGATCTTTCAACAGTTCTCAAATATTTATACACTCCTTCTTGCTCATGTTCTTTTATATCACATTCTTGTCCCAAACTGATGTTTTCCTGGTGTTGCAGTTTTCCTGCTTTAAAGGTTGCTTTTGCACATTTATCAAGACCAAATGACATTCTTATATCATCTGAAAAAGTTTGACAACTTGTAGTTGTGCTTTCAGTTCCTCATCTGATGAGCTATACAGTTTTAAATCATCGACAAAGAGAAGGTGAGAAGTCTTTACACTTTGTTGTTTTCTAGGAGCCAGATTATAGTCATGGCCTAAACTGTTGAGTAAACAGTTTAATGGATTAAAGGCAAGGCAGAATAGTAATGGTGACAGAGTCACCCTGGAATATCCCCCCTTGGATTTTTATCCCTGGGATAACAATTTGTCCTTTATCATGGCTTAATTGCAAAGTGGTCTGCCACTGTTTCATGGTCACTGTAATGTAGTTGATCAGTGTGGGGTGTATCGTATACATTTTTAAGCACTGTTTTATCCATGAATGAGGGATACTATCAAATGCTTTTTTGTAGTCAATCCATGCCATACTTAGATTCTTCCCCTTTTCACAGTTCTCCACTATGACTTTATTTAACAACAAATAATCCTTTGTTCCATATAACTTTCTTTTATTGCCTTTTTGTTCTACTGCCATAACTGAGTTTTCTTCTGAATGACTATAAACTCTGTTGGCATCAATTCCCGTGTATAGTTTATGCATCATTGGAAGGCAAGTTTTTGGTCTATAATTTTTAGGGTAGCTTGCAGGTTCACTCTTAAGTAGGAGCATTGTTTTTCCTGTTGTTAGCCAGGTTGGTGTCTGTTCTGGGTGCGCATATAAATAATTCTTAGTCATGGCTAAATCATTGTGCAAAGATGTTAATACTTTTAACTAGAAGTTAGGTACTGCATCTGGGCCTGGGGTTTTCCAATTAGAGGCTTTTCTTAACTTTATTTCAGTCTCTCTGGCTGTTACTTCATCCCATTCCATATCCTGTACTTTTAAACTTCTTATTCTTTCTTTTAACTTCTTCTATCCATTTAGCATCTTTGTTATGCTCTACAGGATCTTCATAGATACTTCTCCAAAATGTAAATATTTTTTACTTGTTGTGGCGGTCTTTCAATTCCTTTTACCTTATTTCCCAGTTCTCTATAAAAC